>NW_017259555.1:63405-84881 GCF_001594045.1 Atta colombica
TGAGACAAAAATTTTAATACTAAAATGTTGAGGTTATAATATAATATAATAACTTTTGAATTACAAGCGTTTAAAATTAACGAATCATACTACCTTAATTAAAAAGTTCCCGGAATTCATTCAGAAAATTCAAAATACAAGTTTTATTCATCAAAAGTGATATTGTCCCCTTCAAAGTACTCCCCATCGACTGCAACGCACTTATGCCAGTGCTTGATCCAGCTCTCGAAACATTTCTGGAACTCTATTGTTGGTATAGCTATCAGAGCCGTTTTCGATTTTTCCATTACTTCCTTTCAGCTGTTAAAACGCGTTCCCCGTAATGGTTTTTTGACTCGATCGAACAGAAAAAAATCGCAGGGAGCCATATCAGAATTCGATGGCTGTTGGATGGTATTCGTTTCGTTCTTGGTCAAAAATTCACGGATAATGATGGCACTGTGCGACGGTACGTTATCATGGTGCAAAATCCATGAATTGTTTGCCCACAAATACAAAATCGAAAATACGTGCAGAGGTAGATGTACTCAAGACGGCATAACTTTTACAAATGTTAAGCTAAAATTTGATAAAATTTGGTGGGAATGTCAATGATAGATGTGGCAATCTAACCAAAAAAACAGAACTCAAATCAGCTGACTCAGAGCATCACCTGGTGGTAATTCTGGGAACTTTTTCAAGGTGGTATTATCTAAAGTTGGCGCGCTCAAGGCACAACGCAAAGTACTAAACTCGAAAACTGACTTATCTTGAGCAATCTGATCGCATGTAATAAAATCAGATTGAGCAATCTTTCTTTGAGTAATTGTTTTTTATTAATTAATAATAATTTATTAACTGTAAATTTATTATTTATAATTAATAATTTTATAATATTTATGCACATAAGTTTTTCCGGATTCTTTTAATAAAATGTTTAAAGTGCATTTGAGAATAAGTTTAAATTGAATATTAACAATAGTACATAATTCTACATAAAGAGCTACTAATTTCTGCTAATTAAGATATGAAATTGATAGCATGAAATTGATAGATTGCTCAAAGAAGTCAAGATTACTCAATCCAATTTTGCTATGCGCGACCAGATTGCTCAAGTCAGTTTTCGAGTTTAGTACTTTGCGTTGTGTCGCCCCTGAGCGCGTCAACTTTAGACGATATATTTCGTTAATTTTAAACGAATTATTATAATTCAAAAGTTATTATAGCCTCAACATTTTGATATTAGAATTTTCGTCTTAAAATGATCTCGCCTTAAGCGTTGTTCAGGTCTTTATGGGACATCCTGTACATATAGACAAGAAACAAATTTTTTTTAATCGGCTTCTCAACTCAAAAGTTCTATTAGTGCAAAACTTCTATTAGTGCAAAAATCTTTTTATTGATGCAAAAATAATGTCTGTTATTGTTTTAAATTTTGGTGTACAACCGTTACGTTAAACTATATACCATTTTTACACACGCGTCAATTCTGCTGTATTCATTGTGCTCATAATTTTGTTCTCGGTATTACTTTGTGTTAAATTATTATCATTATTGTTGAAAATGAAAAAGAAGCAATTCCAAGTAATTTTTTTATACAAACTAGGCTCTAAAGCAGCAAAAACGAATCGAAAAATTAATGAAGCATTTGGCCCGAAAATTACAAATGAACGGATAGTACAATGATGGTTTCAAAATTTTTTAACTTTATAATTAATAAAGATAAAAAGCCTTAAAGATAAAAAGAGTCGCGCATGTGATAACGAAAAAGACAATCATTGAATTGATTCCATTAAAAACCACTCGAGAGGTTGCCCAGGAACTGAACATTAATCACTCAACAATTGTTCATTTAAAACAAATCGGAAAAGTAAAAAAGCTCGATAAATGGATTCCTCATGAATTGAACAAAAACCAAAGAAATTGTCATTACGAAATGTGTTCTACTCTTATTCTGCGCAACAAAAATGACCCATTTCTTGATCGCATTATAATATGCGATGAAAAATAGATTCTTTACAACAGGCGACGATCTTAATGATTGGATTATGATGAAAGACCAAAACACTTCTCTAAGCCAAAATTGCACCAGAAGAAGATAATGATGATTGTTTGGTGATGTTCAACAGAAATCATCCATTACAATTTCCTAAAACAAGACGAAATTATCACGTCAGAGAAGTACTGCTTCGAAATTAACAAAATGCATCAGTGATTACATCAACGTCCAACATTAATCAATCGAAAGAGATCGATTCTGTTGCACAACAATGCTCATCTATACGTTGCAACCGATTCTGTAGAAACTGAACGAACTTAACTACGAAATTTTGCCTCACTCAGCATACTCGAACCTCTCGCCAATCAATTGTCACTTCTTCAAACATCTCGACTACTTCTTATAGGAAAAAAATCTTCAAATTAAGCTGCTGTTGAAAATGCCTTCAGAGAATTCTAAAACTATATGCTAATATAATAAAGAAACTTCTCGTTGGCAAAAGTGTGTAGAT
This sequence comes from Atta colombica, assembly GCF_001594045.1. NCBI lineage: Eukaryota > Metazoa > Arthropoda > Insecta > Hymenoptera > Formicidae > Atta > Atta colombica. The sequence goes on from NW_017259555.1 coordinate 65,895, forward strand.
TCTAATAATTTTTACTTCGATTGATAAAGTGTATTATGAACTTAGATATTTACTTTTTTGAAGTTCAAGGTAAAAACCAATATTATTTTTGCACCAACCTAATATTTTATGCCAAAAGAACACTTCTTTTTATCAAAAAATATTAAGATTTAGAAATCATTAATGAATGATTTTTAAATCGAAGTTTCGATTTTCCTTAATACATATTTGATTTGTAAAAATGGCTTGATCTAGATTTTGTGATACTGTGTTTTTTTGATCACTAAATGATGTTACAATTCATTTAGCTCTATGATATACGCCTTAAGAAATACAGCCAGATTAACGTGAGAAAAAAATGACAAATTTTGAGTTCAAAGTCGATTTTAGCAAGGTTCCAAGCGTTCAAATGGGTCGTTACTCAAATTGTAGATTTGAAAAAACAAGATTCAGTAATTTTCCCGGGACCTCCTAGGAGACCTTTAAAAATTAAATTATAAAACGTTAAAGATAAAAAAATTTTTTTTCAAGTTCTAAAGTATATCGCTTTGTGGTTTTCATTCCTCAAATCAAATGCCTTAATTTGATAATAAAACTCTTTATTAGAAAATTTTATAATGCAGTTAAATGCAACTTTTAAAGGTCTTGTAGGAGGTCTCGGGAAAGTTCCAATTGAAAAGTGAATACAAAAAAATATGATTTAATTAATTGAAATAAACTATATAAAATATAATTTTTTGATAAAAATTTAGGGATGTTCTTTTGTCACGAAATAGAAGCTTTTGAACTGAAAAGCTAATTAAAAATACATTTTTTCCTTGTTATTCTAATATATACAGGGTGTCCCTAAAATTTGGCATCACCTATCTTGGTAGAGCGGACTAAACTGAGTCGAAAAGTCCTCTATTATTTTCGCAATAGTTAACGAAATATTAATTATTAAAAGTCGCTAAATATTCTTCAATAATTTTTTACTATTTTATTAATTTTACAGAAAAACTGCAATAAAATATATTAAGGATTTCACGGTTTAACTCGTTTCTATTTTTTTAAACATATATGCATCTTTACATCGATTTATGTACAACGGTTTTAAAGTGCACTGAATGCGCATTAGTTCTGCCACTGAAAAATGCTATTATATGCAGATTTTTAAATATTCTGAAAAGAAGTCAGAATTCTTTTTTTTTAGTAGAGGAATAAAGCTTAAAAATTGATAAATATTGTATACATGCATACAGGATGTATAGTAAGTTTTGACAAAGCACTCGTGTGTAGATAGAGCGAACTAAACTGAATCGAAAAGTCCTCTACCATTTTGCAATTTTCGCAATAGTTAACAAAATACTAATTACTAAAAAACGCTGAATTTAGTCTCAAATAATTTTTTACTCAATACTATCAATTTCACAGAAAACAGCAAGAGACAAAAATCATTTATTTTCTTCTCATAGAACTCTATGAATTTTTTCAGAATTTTTTATCACTTTTTTGTACTGCATTTTCTTATTTTTATCACAAAAAAAAACGGTATTAAAAAATTCTGAAAAAATTCTCAGAACTTTATGAGATGAAAATAAACAATTTTTGTCTCTTGCTGTTCTCTGTGAAATTGATAGTATTGAGTAAAAAATTATTTGAGACTAAATTCAGCGTTTTTTAGTAATTAGTATTTTGTTAACTATTGCAAAAATTGCAAAATGGTAGAGGACTTTTCGATTCAGTTTAGCTCGCTCTATCTACACACGAGTGCTTTGTCAAAAAACTTACTATACATCCTGTATGTATGTATACAATATTTATCAATTTTTAAGCTTTATTCCTCTACTAAAAAAAAAGAATTCTGACTTCTTTTCAGAATATTTAAAAATCTGCATATAATAGCATTTTTCAGTGGCAGAACTAATGCGCATTCAGTGCACTTTAAAACCGTTGTACATAAATCGATGTAAAGATGCATATATGTTTAAAAAAATAGAAACGAGTTAAACCGTGAAATCCTTAATACATTTTATTATAATATGTTATTTGATAAAATGTACTTTGGGCGTTTTATCTAAATTATTCAGATATTTCATTTTTTCAGAGAATAGTGTACAATGGCTTTAATGTGCATTGAGTTCTGCTAATGAAAAATGTTATAATATTCTATTAGTGTAGAGAGAAAGTAAGAAAGTAGAAAGTAGAAAGAGAAAGTAAAGAAAAAAGTAATGAAAAAGTAATGAAAAAGTAATTTAAAAAACTCGTTACATTTTGTGACAACAGTAATGAGTTATTTTTATAAATCAATAACAAGTAACGATAAAGAATTACTTTTTAGGAAAAAGAACGGTAATGGTAACAAAGTTATTTTTATGAGGTAACATTGCCAGCCCTGATATTTGGTTAAAGTGATTATTATAAACTATTAATATCCTGAAATAAAAATATTTATAAAATAAGTGATTCATCTTATTACATAGATAGTTTCAATTTCGTGACTTGTGCAACATGCATACAATAATCTATTAAACTTACGCTAAGTTTTAATTGATCCTTAAGCCATGTTAAATAAAACTGAAGATCAGTTTTCTCCATGAGATCGTGACTCCAGCAAGCCAACTTAGCTATAATACGTGATGTCATATTCATTATAAAGCCATCTTGTCTGTTCAACAGATTGAGAAATGGCCCCCAAACAGATTCTCGTTTGCGCGTGGAGTGTTCGCGAAAGATTTCCACGCGATTACGGTCCTCCTATGAATAACAACTTCTGTTAATAAATGGAACTTTTATTGAAAATATCAAAATACGTTAATAAATATAAAGTTTTAATTTACTAAATAAAACAATCAGATATGATATGATCAGATCATGATATTATTTTATCCATCCCTAAAGAACTCAGATTTTGGGGGATTTTATTGGAATTGTAGAAAAATTAATTTTTTAACCGGAACGAATAAAAGATATGTTAGATATTTAATGAATATATGTATACTGAACTGATGATTTTTGAGTATTTCTTTGTTTAACATTCAAATAAATATTAATGTAGAGTTCATCATTTTAATTAAATATGTAACTAAATAATAATAAATACAATGTAAATATTAAGTAAAAAATATCAATTTTACAAAAAAATCCAAAAATAAAAAACCAATAAACTCAATATAACTTCAATGGGCTTTTTTTAAAAACATCCAGATTTTTTTGAAAACAATAAGTATATAGCTATACCTGTAACATATCATCAATCATTGTGAGAATATATTGAATCGTCTGATCTTTTGAAACATGACCAAGCAAATTGAGGAATGTTTTAGCTGCCTGATGTGAATTCTCTTTCAACTTATTTTCCCTTGTTTTAGCATCGCTCGAGTCAAAGGCCGCTATAAAATCGTAATCTTCCTTTGATATCATTTGTGATCTATAAACATCAAATGTTTTCAAATGTTCAAACATTTCTCATATGAATAATTCTGTATGCAGTTTGCTAGTATCCTCAAATTTAATTATCAAATTATAATCAGAGTATATTTTAAAATTCTTAAACTGAACTTGTCAGATATAATTTAACGCATATATTCATATATAATTATTTACTGAAAATACGATTGCCAATTAATTCGTTGATTCCTAATATCGGCAGCTTGCTGCTGGAGCACACTCGTAGCTGCCAGCATATCTGTAAAATCACACAAATCGTTATTTAAATGTTAAGCATGAAATATAAGAGGTAGTAAAATAAATAAGATACAAGCAAGCGTAATTAGGATGATACAATGTTAATTAGTTATGAAAATAAATCGCGTCGCTGGGAGGGGCGGGCACTGTCACACGAACGATTTTTCTTCACGTGGTGATCATAATTACCAATTTTTTCGTCTGGCAATGCCGGAATCATCTGTTTGATACTGTTCGCACGATCCACCATTACTGTCGATATTTCACGTCGATTCAAAAAATAATCTCGCTTGGAGAAAGCCTAATACTTATTTCTTCTCCTTATTCTCCTTGTCTTCTTCAGCTTCTTCGATCACAAGATCACGCGAATACTAACTTGACGTAACAGAAATTATCTCGACGTCACGAATATCATCTGTTCGCGTTGCATCACGTCGTCAAATATTTTTGCACTTAAAATAAGGTTTGTCCGCATCGGACATTCCAACATACCTAATGGCTTCTGCACACTAGACGCGAAAACGCTTGCCGCGCGAGAAGCGGTAAAATGAGACGCGGTAACCAATGAACATTAGGGGTGGTATTCTATAATGACTATGAATTCGTAACTAGAAGGTAGTCTTAAGTCTATGTTTATTTTGAACACAAGCTGTGTTTATGAATCATGTCAAGACTGTTCAAGACGTTTTGAAATAAAATTGTCTTCGATAAGTTTTAACTTGAGATTTTATTCAAGTACCGTTTTATTTTTCGACTATGAATCTAGAATCATCATAAGACCGTATTTAAGTTTTGAATATAAGAATGGCTATGAATATCGGCTTTAAGACGGTCTTGAAATAAAACTCAACTATGAATACTGGCCTTAAATTATATTCACGCAAACAGCTTTGATGCATCGTGACATAACGTGAGGAAAAAGTGCGGAATAGCGCTGATTGGTTGCTTCAATGACGCATTCTGTATTCCGCAATCCTATTCTGGACCTTAAGGGTGAAATCACACAATGCGGAATAGGACTGCGAAAGACAGAGGGTACTTTCCAATTGCTCAACACATCTTAACATAAATGTACATAGGAATGTAACATTGTGCACGATTCAATTGTGTAAAAAAATATACGTTGTGCATGAGATCCGTTTCGAATAGTTAGATTAAATGTAGTTTTTTCCGCCTGTATTAAACAAAAAAGTAAAAATGTCGGTCATTTAATGTCTTCCAATTTCATTTATAGCTGCCGCAATTAGTAACATATAATTGTCACTAGAAAACACCAGCTTACACAGCCCTCGACTAAGCTGCGTTCGAAAACACTCGTTAGTGTTTCGGTCACGGTGTTAGAAGCATAGGTGGTCCAATAGAATATATTTTTCACATGCAGCTCTGTGATCATTTTAAGTCAGTTAGCACTTTCGTTACTAGATGATGTCGTAGATTTAATTATCGAAACAAATATGTCAGATTTACGTATGTAAACACATAGAGTACGTTCGGAGAGACACTATTCGCGCTATGGATATAAATGCTATCAATGCTGTTCTTGGAGCCAATAGCGCGATAGCGTAAGCAAGCTTCATGAACGATCCTAGCGTAGCGTTTAACCAGAGAGATATATTTATCGAGATTAATGTAGAGGAATGTAATGTAGGGGATCTATTTTCAATTACCAACCAAACTTCTCCCTATGAAAAAATTATTTTTAAGATTTTGTATTTATAACGTAAATTTTTTATTTTCTCGTAGTGAATAAGCAATCTCAATTGCAATCTCTATAGCTTGCCGCTAGGCTGAAGTAAACAATGTAAACAAGAGAAAAAAATTAATAGTTACACTAAGTAAATTAATCAGATAAAAGGAAGAATTCTTGAGCATTCGTTGTTGATTTCAAAAGAAGAAGCATATCTAGCAATTTCTAATTTATCTAATAAGGACTTTAAGCATCTGCGGAATATCCTGTCGCATTATACAGTAGTAACTTTTTTCCGTACATTGAATTAAAAATTGCCAATAACAAGATATCTCTGATTTTTACATTTATAATGAAATCAAATATACAAGTTGAACTTTGTAGAAACTTTGAAAAGATGATACACAAGCAAGAATAACGATCACTCCAGCCTAATGGCAAGCCAGCAGAGATTAAAATTGAGATTGTATTCATTATGATAAAATTTGAAATTCACACATTATGTACGTACGTTTACTCTATGAAATTCTAAGAGAGAAAAGTTTGATACCACTCGAGAGCAGAATCTCCTCAAACATTAATCTAACTTTGACGAATGTTAAACGCTACTAATGCTACGCTAGGGTCGTTCAAATTTGTAAACGCTAACATTAATCAAATACATCAAATACATCAATACACTATCTCGGAAGGAATAGCGTTGATAGCGCGCAGTTATGATATAACACGCTACCATTAGTGATGTCATGATCGCGTTTGTTAGCGGTATCTACAGCTCCGCGAACAGTTTGTAGCGCGAATAGCGTCTTCCCGAATGCACCTGTAATATAGTAAAAAGCACAGTTTTTATAAAAAGCCTAAATACATTGAGGAAAAAGTGTGTTGCGAATTGCAATAATAATATAGGCTCTTTATTCGCAATGCCGAAAAACATTATTCCGCATGTCAAGTCTTGGCAACTGTCGGGATCTATTTAAAAAAAAAACATTTTATATGCGAACAATTCGACAAGAGAGATAAGATTAAAAATGTAGCAATAATAAAGGACAAGAATGGAAAAAATACTATTTCGTATTTTTTTTAAATATTTTTTATACTTTTTCATACTTTTTTATACTTTTTTTATATACATATTACTGGAATAAAGTATATATAAATTAAACTAATTTCTGTTTCATTTTTAATACAGACATCTTTTTTATATGCATAATATTATGCGGAAATATTGCTATGGTGTTGAAAACATGAGCCGTATATAGCTGCACAACGAGAGCAAGTGAGACAATCAGTTGTATTGGGTTGTCCGGAAAGTTCGTGCCGACTAACTTATATAATTTAATAAATGTACACTAAAATTTAAATTTTCTACGTTTCAATCTTCCTTCAATATCGGTACGAATAATAGTTGACTCTCAGATATCCTCTGATGGCAGTCTTCCGAATTAACCTAAAATAATCACAGATTGAGGAGACTAATCGGACTACCTTTACTTACTTTTAACATCGTGGTTTTGATGACTTCAGTAGAGAAGTAGTGGGGGTATCGTGTCTTTGGGTGGTGAGTGTTCCCGAATGGCTTCCGTGTGACGTGTGTGTCATCTCAATTCCTCACGTTTAATCCTAACTTCGAGCTAAACAATTCACCAGTGAAGAAAGATGGTGGAATGATTGTAAAGAGGAACGGCAATATATGATTGTAAAAAGAAAGGAATTCATTTCTTCCAAATTTTGAATTTCGGTCGATTCCCTTATGCATTATGCAATATGCAAATCTGTGCTGCGGCCATAATACCGGCTCACACCGACTTCCCTTGCTTTTCGGATGATTTAGTGGCACTCGGTGTGACTCTCCCGACGTTTCCAAACGATCTCACATTAGTGCATACCGAGTATTTCCGAATGATTGGTGTGTATCAGTGGCACACCCATAGACTTATAAAATAGATGGAGAAGCTTTATACGAGAGAAGCACAATGAAGACAATATTGAAGGACAACTCTATTCCAGACATAACTGATTTTCTCTTTTACAGCGAGCGATGGGAGGGGGGTCAATCAATTTAATCGTAAGGCCATTCGAACGTCTATTTTCGTTGTTTTCGATCACTTCCCAGCTTGCTGTGGTGACCAATCAATTCACCACTAGAAAAGAAGAAAACTACTCTGCGATTATTTCTTTCTCTTTTTCCAAGTCTTCAGCTTCTTTCGTATGAATGCTCCATCTATCTTATAAGTCTATGGGCACACCAGTGAGTATTTCCGAACGCAGCCTATAGATGTGTAGTGTTATGTCGACAATAACGGACAATTGGAATGCAACTGGTGTCGCCGTATGCACGAAAATGTCTAGGGATATTACAATTGGAAAACACCCAGAATGCATCATTGAAGCAACCAATCAACTATTTCGCACTTTTTCATCACGCAAGCTTTGTGTGTTATGTTCACATGATGCGTTAAAGATGTAGCCAGTATGAATATAATTTAAAAATTACTAACTTCATTTTAATAATTTGCTTATTAAAATGAAATATAATTTTTCAAATTATAAAAATAATTATTACTGTATAGTATTGGGAATACAAATTAGTTCGGTCCGTTTCTGTAAAGGTCCAGCTGTGGTGAATGGTTCATAGTGACAGCTGATTTTGGCAGTTTCAAAGAGGTTAAACATCTGCTAATAATATTCAGTTTATATCGCTTTGAGATATTGAACAACTTAGTGTCTTTTATACGATTAACTGTTTTTTTTTATTCTTTAATATAAATCATTTCTATTATTAATCTTTTATAGTAGTTATAATATATTCAATATCTAAAATTTTTGTGTTCTCCCAAACGAAAAAGTAGTTATGTTCTAATGTGTGTTCTCATATTATGAATGTTTCGATGAATCTAATTTTATATTATTCATATGTTTCTTGACTTTTGTTTGTAATTGCCTTTTTGATTGTCCTATGTATGATGCATCGCATTTTTTACAATTGATAATTTTATAATACTACATGATTTTTTTCGAGAAGATTCCGTAATATTTTTGTGTACTTTAATAATTTTGTTTATCGATCTAAATCCGAAAGTAGTTGTTAATTTATTAAATAACGATGTAATTGAATTCGAAATTTCTTTAACATAAGCAATTACTATAAAATCTTTTTTTATGATATTACGATTATCTTGTGTTTTTTACTATAATTTAAAAATTTAAATTTATTTTTAACGGAAAGATTTTTATCCTTTGATTCATTGTGTCAAAAATAAAATCAACAAATTTTTTTTAATATTATTCTCATAAAAAAATAGGGATAATAAAATTGCATGATCACACAATTAAACTATAATAGTTTAAGTTCCTGTCAATCAGTTATCATTCAGTGGAGCACAGTCACGAATTTGATTTGGGGAATATTAAAATTTTAGATACAGAAAGACATTTGAATAAAAGACTCATTTCTGAAATGCTAAATATTCAATTACAAATCAATAGTTTGAATCTACAATCTACATCAGAGACGGAATTTTTACACCATATGTCAGCATTTTAGAGAAATTTAAATAATGACTGTGTACTCGCCTTTAGTTTTTGACGGTTTGTTATTAAAGATTGACATTATAACAACTGAAAAATTGTTTGTATTCTGTTCTGATGCGGCTCTTAAAATAAAATTTTGATGATCATTACATATTTGACTTCCACATGGATTCTGTCTTAAAGCAATATATCTATAATTTATTTCTATATATTGTAACATAATACGTTGCGCTTCGAATTGTGATTTGCAAAGACGGAGAGTGAGTAAAAGTGAGAAACTATGTAAAATCAATCTAACTAACATCATTATTTCATTAATGTAAATATAATCCACTTGGTTATCCAACAAAGAAAATTTACGATATTTCTCAATTAGAAGAAGCAGGGTATGCTCATCCTGTGTCGAATGCAGTAATCATCTCCAACATGTGCGGATTAGAATATTGTTCATGGAAATTATATGGATTGCTGGATGATGGTTTAAAATAAACCGAAACATTTAAAAAATTTATTATTAACAAGTATAGTAATGTAAAATTATAGTAAATATATTTCATGTATTGCGCTCCAAGTACCATGCTGTGTATGCTTTCATTGCCCGCTAATTAATATTTATTATTGTTTGAATTTCAAGAGCCCAATTAAATATAATTTCGTTTTTGTTAAAATATTTATGTTTTTAAAATATTTATTGGAAGTACAAATTCGGTCTGTTTCCCTAAAGATAGCTCCAGCTGTTGTGAATGATACATAGTGACAGCTGATTTTGGCGGTTTCAGAGAGGTTAAACATCTGCTAATAATATTCAGTTTATATCGCTTTGAGTTTCATACAAAAACCTTGATTTTTACTGTGTTTGAAATGTCGAATTTTGTGTTAACCAAGCAGCATTTGCGAGTGGTTTTCTACTTTAATTGGAATAAAAGTGCGGCTGAAGCCCATCGAATGTTGAAGTTTATGGCACTGCTCTAATTGATAAATCATGTAGGGAATGGTTTCGACGTTTCAAGGATGGAGATTTCAGTTGAAGACAAGCCTCGCTCTGGACAGCCAAAAAAATTCGAAGACAATCAGAGTCAAACGCAAGAGGAGCTTATAGAATCATTGGGGGTAACTCAACAAGCCGTTTCTGTACGATTGAGAGCCATGGGAATGATTCAAAAACAAGGAAATTGGGTGCCTTATGAACTAAAACTGAGAGACATTGAAAAGCGATTTTTCACTTGCGAATAGCTGATTCAAAGATAACAGAGAAAAGGTTTTTCGGATTGTGACTGGAGATGAGAAGTGGATATTCTATGACAACTCCAAGAAGAAAAAATACTACGCTAAGTCAATTGTCATCGATCTCAACATCAACACCACGGCCGAACATTCATAGTTCGAAGACCATGCTCTGTATCTGGTGGAACCAAAAGGGTCTTGTTTACTATGAGTTGAAATCTGGCGTTTCCATTACGGGCGATTGGTATCGGCTACAATTGATTCGTTTGAGCCGTGCATTGCGAGAAAAACGGCCGGAATACGAGCAAAGACATGATAAAGTTATTCTTCTTCATGACAACGCTCGGCCTCATGTCGCTAAAGTCGTAAAAAAATATTTGGAAACACTCGAATGGGATGTTTTACTGTACCCGTCATATTCTCCGGACATTGTTCCTTTTGATTACTGGTTGTTTCGAAGGATGTAGCAAGTCACCGGTTCACTTCTTTTGCAGAAATCGAAAATTAGCTCCAAAATTAGATCGCCTTCAAAGACGAGTCATTTTTTCGAGATGGAATTTGAAAATTGCCTGAGAGATGAGAAAAAGTAGTAGGCAGCGATGGACAATACTTTAATTGATCTATTCATTCATTTTGTTTTGAAATAAATGCATTTTTGAACGGACCGAACTAATTTGTACTCCCAATAACATTGATGATATAATCATTCGTTGCAAAACACTAATGAAAAGCGATCGCGCGTGGCTATTAGCGTGACCAAAATCAGCAGCCAGACTTGCCCAAGGAGGCCTTGATATTCCACCTCCCCTCTTGCTGGCAATTGAGAACACCACAGAACATCCATCTGAGCATCTCAAGTTAACAAAGCTATTATTTTACTTTTCGCTAGTTGAAATCTCGTGAATGAACCACAGATCATGTGCCCTGTATTCCCGCGTTCGCGCGCTCTTATCCGCTCGACTCCTAAGTCAATCCTTACGTCGCGTGAGTCTCTAGTGGTTGTTGCGTATTTGCCTTATTATCAGCATTGAAGATTGGAACGGTTAAATGCACTGAATGTTATATCTCGTTACTTATTCATGGAAAGGAGAATTATTCCGGGGTTTTGCGATCCCCGTCCACCTTGGTTACTCTGAGCGATTTAAGACTTGCCACGCGTGCTCTTTAATACTCGTTACCTTTCGCGCGATTATAGGTTGCTCCGAGTGCCTTGGAATCTTGGATAGATTCCTAGTATATTTGAGAGGAACGCGAGAGCAACCGTGGAACGACTCTAATCGCTATATTTAGTGTTCGTATCTAGCCAATCGGCAACCTGAACAAAATCAATCCCAGCCGTTTCAATCGGAATCGCGAATTCCGTACCCTACCATAGCCTCAGGTTGGATCGAACTCGGGGACCGGTCGAATCCCTCTGGGACGTAACACCGGAACAATATAGAGCCAATATGGAATATTATGTCAATTGTAGGCTATTATGTCGATTCGGCTATTGTTGATGATTGAAAACTTGAAGACAACTTTGAAGAAGAAAATTAATAATAATTTTTATTTTTCAATATGACATATTTTTGTTTTATATATAGTTCAACTGTAACTGCTAGCAATTCTTTAAATAATTTCAATGTCATTCTGAAAAGTAATTGAAGAACTTCTCACGATCGGTCGTTTTTAAGAACTAAATTGTTACTTGCGCTTTGGTGCCACCTCATTCTTTGCAAATATTGATTGTGTCAGAATTTTCGTTTTCTTGTATATTTTTATGGTTGCAATAAAACGTTATAAGCGAAAATTATTGCATATTCTTGAATATCGGAAAAACACGCCATTTCTTGTCTTTCGCAATAATTTTAACATTAGTAATAACACTACTTTTTTATCCATCATTGCAGATTTACAAAAAAAGTTTCTGAATATTCATTTCAATTTTTAGATTCAACTAACTCAGCTAAACATGCCATTCCATTCCGTAAAAATTTTTTCTATCCGTCCCATGTCGCCGGAACGCAATGAAATTTTAGTAACAAAATATATCTCATTCTTATAAGTCAGTATTTTTGAGTATTCAAAGTAATGTTATATTATAGGTAAGATAATTGCACAAATTATGCATATTACTGCTTTTGGCGCATTAAAATAATGAAATATTGATTAAATTAAGTAAATTAATTTGTGACCGAGGCATTTCGTCTGTTCCCATTTCATTCCGTTTACAGGTAGAAAAATTTCTTACGAAACGGAATTGTAGTGAACTTAATTTTCTAATAAGAAATTCGTTTCGATTCCGCGTACATGGAACGGCACCCTTACAGGAATACTCGACTGTAATTGGTTGATTCTTATATTCTGATCCGATTTAAATTCTGTGATAGATTTCTTAACTTGAATATATATCAACTTTAATAATTAATATCTCTGTTCGCGGGACAGAGCGATGTTTTCTTTGATAGATTCATTCATTTCAGACAAAAACGCGTTGAATAAGCCTAATTTTATTGATTTTTGAAGTGACATAATTAAACTGTCTAATTGTCCCGATCGAATACATTCCGATTAGCGAGTTTCCGACTGCGTTCATGCATTTTTGCTATTATGGTTTTCGAGCGGAATGAGCTTTTTACTTATTTCTCTAGATCGGAATTAACGTAAGTTAATATAAATTTATAAAAAAAGAGGAATAGGAGAAATGGATTAATTACGGATCAATAACGACGCAGCAAAAATAATTAAGTGAGAAGCATAGACTCTTACATAATGCATAAAATATGAGGCATAAGAAAATCAACCAATCAGAATTATTTCATGGAAAGAAAGGAAATAAAGCACTTTGATTGGTTCATTTTCTTATGCCTGTGTTATGCAATTTGTGCTTCCTGCTTTAAACTAAGGCACTATAAACGTGAGTATTCGCATATCTGCTATTTTTATTCCTTTCCTCACTCCTTGTTCTATTTCCACTCCGCCGCTGAACTGAGAAGGTTATGGTCGCTATGATAGCTTCTAAACTGTTGGAAACTTGTAGCTTCGTATTTATGTATTTCCGCACTTCGAAATTTTATCATAAGACTAAGAGACAAAAAGAAGGATAAAAAAACTGAAATATTATATATTAACGAAGGCAAAAAAATTTATAAAATGCCTTGTTGCGTTGTGATAAACTGTATCAATAGAAAAAGATATTCGATTATTTAAATTTCCTGCGAATAATATTCGACAACTTGCTGTAAAATAAATACATGACTTGATATGAATAAATCATTGCACTTTTTCACAGATGAGAAATTTCAATCTTTTTCTTCAAATTGACATACATATTTGACACCTTATCTAGAAATAACCTGAACGCCAGACACTCTTCAAGTCCTGCATTAATATTATGATAGATATCCAACTGATTTTGAGAGCAAAAATGGAATGAAAGCGCTACAAAATTTCAAACAGCAAATACAAATTATAACCTGTAATGACCGTAATCTGTCACAGTGATGGAATGGGAATAGAGCAAGGAGTGGGAAAAGGAATAAATGGTAGACGCGAATACCTACGTTTCTAGTGCTCTATTTAAACTCAATAAAATGTCTGCATTAGCATGAATTAAACATGTGTTAAAGTCGCAGCACAAACTTTTAACGCATAAAGCATAATGCATAAGCGAATTAACTAAGCAAAATCTTTCCTTTCCTTCCATTCCATGAAAAGAAGAATTTTGATTAGTTGTATCTTATTTAAATCTATCTCACTATCTCATTATGCGTAGTATGCATTATGCAAGAATCTGTGTTACGGCCATTAAGCGAGGGGCAGACAGACTCACATAACGCATAATACATAAGATATAAGAAATCCAACTAATCAAAGTTCTTTATTTCAAAGAAAGAAAACGAAGGACTTTGATACATTTTCTTATGCATTACATGAGTCTGTGCTTCCCGTGTATTTTAGGATACATTTATAACTTGCATAGCCGCATAAACATATGCATAAAGAAAATTATTAAATCACATTTTATGTGCGAATTTATAAGAGAAATACGATTGGACAAGAAAATGTTTATTTTCTTTGATATTTTTAATTTATTTTTTATTTAGGCCTTATTCATTGCATATAATGAAGCCCAATGTCAAAGTGTTTAACAAATTTTTTTTCGTTACACATATTCTATATAAACAATATATTTTATTTAGTAGCCCTTTTTGTTTATTATTGTTAATTTATAATAAAATATTTTATCAACCAACATTAATAACAGTAATTGCATTTTAATGCGCGATAAATTTTGTAAGACGTTACGTCGACGTTATATGCTCGTTACATCATCGTTATAATTAATTTTTTTACTTCAAATAAATTTTTCTAAAGTAACAGTACCATGAGGGAAGTAATTTTATATAATTTCCAAAAACATGCCACTTTTACTGAAAAAAAAGATTGGCTGCTGGAACAATGATAAAATTAACATTTTTTATTGTAACAGCCAAAAAAACATGTTATATCATATTTAGTCATCTTTTTTTAGTAAGAAATGATTGGCTGACAAAACATTATTGTTGATTGGTTTTCATTAATTCATTACTGTGTGTGTTTGTGACGCTAGTGTCACCTTGTAAGAAAGATTCGCTCGCCAAGGGGGTGTATAACGACTCTCTTTGTTGTAACAATTTGAACTTTATTCGTGAGTCGAATTTAAGATTTATTCGAAGCGGGTGGTAGGCGAAGCTCATAGTCCGATAGTTGATGCGTTTAATTAAACGCGTGCACGTATAACTTTCACTTGTACAACTCTCAATATCTTATCGCAGCATTAGGCAGAATTCGTATTATGAGCAGCAACGAGGCCGGCAAATTTTATCGGAAACTCGGACAATTCTCGCGCACTGCGGTGTCCTCGCGGAACGCGTATATCGTTAATGTTACGTAACAAAATATAGCGTTGAAATTAGTGTGATGAAATTTCGGGTAGTTCGCTCTGATTATTCGGGATAAGATCTGTTAAGCGCGAGTATCGTTGGATAATCTGTATTGATCGGGATCGGGAAGCGAACTAACTTCTCGCACGCGGAATGTGTGCGCGATCGTCAACTTTTCGAGTGTCGCGCAAGGGGGGTTGCGTGCTATCTGAGACAGTGTGATTAAAAGCGAGATACACGCATGTTTTGAACGAAATGGCAGGCATGTTTGAATAGGAACGGCTTAGTATCTATGAACCATTTACTTGTCATCCCTGAGAATATATTGAAATTAATGATTCTGGAACAATTACATTTGGAATCGACATTTCGACAGCTCGAGAGACGTCAGAAATTTTTTGATCGATTTGGGAATAATCCGATTGTCCATAATAATCCAGGATAAACGAAATAATTCTGATCGAAAAAGTTGTGTAAGTTGTGTTGATACACAAATGTTGTTGTGTCTATTAATTTGTTTCGATTTTGTTTGTTTCTGCGGATTGCTATTAGGATTTCAAAAATGTTTAATGAAGTTTCACTTTCAATTCACTATTCACAGCTATGTACGTTTTCACAGTATAAGTATCGGACATTTTGAATCTATCGATTTTTCTTATAAACTTACATTGTGATCGTAAAATTCCATTTTCCCATTCCTCTCGTTCATTCCGGATCTAGAGAAACAGACGGAAAGCTCATTCCGCTCGAAAACCATAATAGCAAAAATATATGAACGGAATCATCGGAATCTCGCGTTTTCGATCAGAATAGCAAAATTTCCATAATAGGTGCTCAGTAAAGCTAGTTACACATACTTTACGTAACAGTAACCGTAAATTTTACGTAACGTAGATTTTTGACCAATCGTGTTGCTCAATTCGATCGTCTGTAATCGTATAATAATCGAGCAACTCGATTGATCGAAAACCTTATCGTTACTGTTAAAGGGAAAGTGGGTGTGTCTAGCTTAACTTTTTTTTTTTCTGCACATGTGCCAATAAAGGATAAAAGAGGATAGCGATATTTCTGTCCTTTAGATCTTGTTTACAACTCGATGTATTTCTTTTCCAGGGCCCCTATTCTTGAAAAGTATCGCATACGAAAAACTAGGGAAATATCGTAGTATATGTAATACCATATACGTATACTGTAGTATTTAACCCTAAACTTTCGTATAAGTAAGGCACTATAAACGTGAGTATTCGCATATCTGCCATTTTTATTCCTTTCCTCACTCCTTGCTCTATTTCCACTCCGCCGCTGAACTGAGAAGATTATGGTCGTTATGGGTGTTAGGGTATAGCTGTTGGAAATCTTGTAGCTTCGTATTTATGTATTTCCGCACTTTGAAATTTTACCATAAGACTAAGAGATGAAAAGAAGGATATAAAAAAAATGAAATATAAATTAACGAAGGCAAAAAAATTTATAAAATGCCTTATTGCGTTGTAGTAAACTGTATCAATAGATCAGAAAAAGATATTCGATTTAAATTTCTTGCGGATAATATTTGTCGACAACTTGTTGTATTGCTATAAAATAAATATACTTGTGAATAAATATTACTATACTTTTTCGCAGATGAGAAATTTCAATCCTTTTTTTCAAATTGACGTACATATTTGGCATCTTATCTAAAAATAATCTGAACGCCAGATACTTTTCAGTTCTGCACTTAATATTACGATAGATATTCAACTGTTTTTGAGAGCAAAAATGGAATAAAAGAAGTTACAAAATTTCAAGCAGCAAATGTAAATTATAATCTGTAATGATCATAATTTGTCACAGCTCAGTGAAATAGAGACAGAGTAAGGAGTGGAAAAAGGAATAAAAATGGTGGACGCGAATCTATGTTTCTAGTGTTCTAGTTTTCTAAGCTCTATAGTTTTCAATTATTAGGCCGCCTCTCATGGAGCGGAAATTGATAACAGAATCAACACGACGAATCACAGCCATTTCGTTTTCTTTCTTACGTTTTTCCTAAATTCTTTATGTCTCATGGAGCGAAATAAGAAGAGCAGAACACAGTAGAGCGGAATAATATAAAATCATGCTTTTTATGTTATTTTCACTTATAATAATAAAAATAGTATGTAAATATAATAATGTATATAACAAATTGGTAAACATTAAAACTTCTTTAGCAGTAAAATATTTTTAATTGTGTAACTATCTCATGATTGGATGACTGAAACTTAATTTTGCTGCCGCATTTACTCAATAGGACATAAGAGAAAGAAAATAAACGGAATCGTAGGCTACTAATTAATATCTATATTTACTGTAATTATTGAATCATTAACATTCTATTTACCAATTCTGTGTCTAATGAAGAAGATAAAAAAACAATATATAACCGCATTATATGGGGATAGAATTAACGTGATATTGCAAAAGCTTTGAAGCGTTTTTTAATTGATCAGGTTGTAAAATTCTTTCTCCTAATTGGTCCATCAAATGCTTCAAAGTATTTATAGCGAGACTTTGACCACAGCTATGAACAATTGCTATACTACAAGGTGGGCCATCTAGCGTTTGGAATTTCAACTACCGGTTATTTTGAGTTTGAAAGGCGTAATAACATTTATGACGTATCAGAAATTTAGTTTTTTGTTTGACATTTACGAAATAGGTCGCTATACGCTTGAACAAAATTGGGAAATATTGAAAACTTACTTCCAAAGTGATGAGTCTTCAACCCAAACTGTAAGAAATTTACGTGGAAAATTTGGTAGAAAAGAAATGCCTTCAACGCAGTTTGTGGATCAATTTGTGAAGCGAATTCAGCAAACTGGATCCTTATTGAATAAAGCAATTCGTTCACGTGCTCCTCCACTAAAGTCAACCGAAAACATTGCTGCTGTTGCTCAGAGTGCTTGAACAATCATCAACATCAACTCGCCATCGTTTGCAAAACTTGAACATTTCATACACTTCTTTGAGAAGAATTTTGAATAAAGACCTCGGTATGAAGCCGTACAAAGTTCACATTAATACAAGAATTGAAGCCACATGATCATCCGATGTGTTTTCGGTTCGTCCAATGGGCTAAACAACGCTTGATTGAAGATGAGCATTTTTACCGAAAAATCATCTTTTCTGACGAAGCTCATTTTCACTTCGGTGGCTATGTGAACAAGCAGAATTGTCGTATTTGGGGGTCAGAGAATTCGCACATCATCATGGAGAAATCGATGCATCTAACGAGTGACTGTTTGGTGTGGTTTTTGATCCAGCGGCATCATTGAGCCATTTTTTTTCGAAAATGAGCAAGGAGCTGTCAATGGAGAGCGCTACCGCGCCATGCTAAACGAATTCTTGCTTCCCAAATTTGAAGAGGAGGACACAGACGACATTTGGTTTTAACAGGACGACACACCTTGCCACAGCCAACGCTACAATGAATATTTCTGATTTATTTATGTATATAAATTATCTATATAATTTGGGAATCGTGGGGAAATTTAGGAAAAGCATTTAAACATTTTGGGAAATAGTATTTTTCTTGTAATTAACAAATTTTATCATGCGTCAAGTTAGCAGACAGTGATTTTATTTAATGTGTTTTATAGAATTGATTAGAAATCATTTTAGGAAAACGTCTTCATTATTATTTTCATTTGAGAAAAGTCACTATTTGGTAACAATCACTATTTGGTAAATAGTGATTTAAATATATTTCAAGAAAAAAATTTTAATACTTATTCTTTATTTTTGTTATTTTTCGGTATAGGCGGACAGACGGTTTTATGTACATATATACATATATACATATATATCAAGAGATATTATGTACATATATACTAAATACTATATATCTTTGAAAAGAATTTCATGCATAATGATTGGAAACGTACTAACGTATCGAAAGCAGTTTTTCAAATTCATTTTATATAAAAACGTATTTAATAAATGCGTTTTTGATATAAATATAAAAATATAATATAA
>NW_017259555.1:84981-101907 GCF_001594045.1 Atta colombica
ATTTTGATATATGTTATCAATGTCATGACTCTGAGTGATCTCTAACAGATTTTAGCTGTAGCTCGTCCTTCGTTAAAAAATTATGAACATAGGTTTCGAAAATAACGTGTTATTTCTGCTATATATATCATATCTTCTAAACCAATGCTATTCCCATTTAATTTTTGCAGGAAATCACATAAAATGTGCTGGAGGTCTTTCAGAGTCATGACCTTGATAACATATGTCAAAGACAAGGTCATCGGAGAAGATTTCCCTAAACAGGAGTTTTATCTATAATGTAATATAAAAATATAATATAACCTTTATATTAAAAATGCATTTATTTTGTATAATGCTTTTTAAATAATCGAGAACACAAAATATCTGAAACGAAATGAGACACATGTCCGAATGGTTTCAGATTAGATTAGATGCTCATTTGTCTTAAATCCTTTCGTATCACTGAATGGGACACATGAATCCAACTGCTTCAACCGCCATCTTATTTGTGATTAAAAAGTTTGCTTTCTGTTCCTGTACGAGGATTGCACTAGAATTGGACTGAATTGAATTAGTGCAATCAACGACGAATGTAAGCGTGCAGGAATAAAAAAACGTTTTAGTGCAAGATATAAATGGCGTCCCATATTATTTAAATGGAAGTATTACACTTATGTGATGAAAATGCAATTCCATTAAAAAAATTCTTAATTAAAAATAATGATGACACCAATGTTTTTATATCTAAGTTTGCTATTATTTATATATATTTATCATTTTATTACTTATAAATTCTCGAATAATTATTTAGAAATCGCCTCGCGTTCAATAAAATTATGCTCATTTGTCGCATTTTTGTATGAAACGAAAGAATCTGGCAGTAAAATGTCATGCCTAAGCTCGCAATCGAGATATCATGCTGATTCTACAATAAATCAATAGTCGGAAGTTTTAATCTTAATCGATGAAGTTGGCCAATCAGCCTGACAAATACAAGTTGGCTATTAGTTAACTTCACCAATAAGAGGACTACCAATTACCGACTCATTGTAGAATCAGCGTTAAGTATTAAAGTTGATGATATTATGGTTAGGCAATCTGTCATCGACTTAATGCAGCGTTATGTACACGTATTTTAGTCTGTATTTTTTTAGAATTGTGACTTCACCTCCGATTTTAATGAAATTGGGCCTCATGCCTAATTGCATTTTTATTCAAAATGAAAGCCTCTGTTCTTTTCGCACTATGTGTGAAAAGTTATAAATTCCTAAATGATGAAAAGAAGACGAAAATGTAAATATTAATAAACAAATTGTAGAAGCAAGTTAATAAAAAATTTAATATGTAGCCAAAAAGCATGAAAATGTGATCGCAGTACATGCTTTCATCGCGATATTTTGCAGCTGACAGATTTCCTAATCTCAATAGTCGTCAACTTCAACGCTTAATATCTCGGTTCGCGCACTCTTGGTTCGACTAGGCACAACAACTTACTGCCAGATTCTTTCTTTCCTGCAAAAACGCGTCGAATAAACATAATTTCACTAAAATTGAAGAATGTCTTCTAAATTATTACTAATTATCATACTATTTGTACAAGGTCTGTTTTCTGTGAAACTAGTGTACAGTTTCGAAACTTAAAGTGAGATAAATATACGTTTTGAAACTTAAGGGAGATAGATATACGTTTTATAGTGGATTGCTGCATATAATAAATATAGACATGTTGGAGGAAATTAAAATTCGTAATAACAATGTTCTTTTATTTATTATCACATATAATATCTTATTGCGACAGTGTAACTCGATTTGATTCGTGTATCTGGACGGTTAGAAAACCAAGAACAAAAGACATGTAGATGGGAAATTCAGCAGGTGTTCGTGAGAGCGCATCATCTGATCGCGGAGTGTGTGAGTCTAAACGAATATAAGGCATGGTTGAAGTATAACTGAAAGAGTATAAAAATGTGCGTGCGTGCGTATGTGCGTGCGTGCGTGCGTGCGTGCCTCCACATGTACTCCCCTCCGAGTGTCTATGGATGAATAGGCGCAAATTGTACTTTCTTAGGTTTATCACATATTTTCTTTGGTGTATCGTGTGCCACAGCCATGTTTTTTATCGCTTCTTCTTGTGGCAATTCAAATACTTCTTCTGCGTTGGGTAAGAGGGCTTTAGCCTTTCTGTCGATAGGCTACTATGTCACAGTCATTCATATGGATCACGTAAACATATTCATTCTCCCTACATACTATTTCATGTGGCCCAGTACAAGGATGTTGGAGTGATTTTTAGACACCATCTTTCCTGCTGAAAACGTGTGTGGCCTGTTCTTCGCTGCTGTCAGAAGGCTGTCCATTTTTCATGCGTTGGTTGTGGACGGAGTTGCCGTATGTGTTTATGAAATGTCATGACGAAGGTCTCCATGTCTTCTGTAGGATCTCGGTTTTCTAGAAATTCTTCGGGTCTTTCAGCTCTCAGCGCCGTAGAATAACTCCGCTGAAGAACATTTCAGATTTTCTTTTAGGCATGTGAAGGCTCAGTAGTATAGTAAGTAATAGGTCGAACCATTATCGTCCCATCTTCGTGGCAGGTTATAGAAATTTTGGATGCCAAATCTCTCAATCTCTCAATCAGATCATTTGATGCTGGGTGATAAGGGGACATTCTGATTTTCTTGCTGCTCTGAATTTGGAGAGTGCTTGAAAAAGACTAGCCTCGAATTGTTTGCCTTGTCAGGAACGATGTTCTTCTGTCCAACGATATGTTTGTGATAAATTGAGTAATTAAATCTAGCTATCGAGCTTGCCAAAGTGATGCTTTATCCAATCGTTGTCTGAATGCGTGAATTATTGGTTTGTGATCAGTTCTAGTCATATCAATAGTCATGCGATTTTGAAGGATGGGTTTATTAAACTATTTAAAATATTTAATACTTTTGTAGATCGTTAGAAGCTCTCGGTCATACGTACTATTTCTTTTGTCACTGAGTTTTTTCGAATAAAATGCTGTAAGTGACAATTGATCATTGCTCATCTGTTCTAATGAAGCTCAGATGGCAGTGTCCGATGAATCAGGAAATAGAAGAAAATAGCGTTGCTCCTTCGTTTGGGTGTGCTAGTAGAATGGCGTTTGTAAGCTCCGCTTTGCAGGCTTCAAATGCGGCTAGTCTCGGCATTCCAAGGCACAGGTCTTTTATCATTTTTCTTGCTATCTTTCAGTAGCTCATTCAGCAATTTCTGATTTTTGACTGCATTAGGTGACGACGATAATAATTTAACATGAAAAGAAATCTACGGAGTTGAATTATCATCTCAGGTCGAATAAAATTTGTAATTGCTTTTATCTTGTCTGTCCGAGGTTTGATACCCTTTCTGTTGATGAAGCTATTGGAAGGTCGGCAGATCCCAAGCTGCACCAAATGTGCGAAATCTGTTTTTGCAGTTCTCAACTTGTCTGGCAATAGTCGCCGAGGCTGACAACTGAAGAACCTTTAGTTTGGATGTGATGAAAAATTCCATGTGCTTCCCTGTCTGCCGGTAACTGCGGTTCCTTGACTCTCGGAGTCCGCCAGGATATGATGGTATGTTAAAGTGGAATCTATCATTTTGACGGAAGCGTAGGCAATTTGTCGTTTAAATCCTGGGATATTTAGTTGCGTTAACTTATCGATTAGACGTTCATCTTGAATCTTCTATAAAGCCGTAGTGTTTGAGTAAGTCTGCTCCTATAACCGGACGTGAGTCTGAGACGTCAGCCACGTGACTGGTCTGCGTATTTCAAGGTCTAGCGTGAGTATTTTTTGTTCGTACGTCCTGTGAGCTATTGAGCATACAGAACGAGTGGCGTCAGTAAAAATGTTTTCTTGACGATGATAAAAACAAGATGTCTGCGTTTGTATCGATGAGAAAAATTAGGTTTGTTGCTCTATCGGTAACATGGAGCCGGGGAGATCGTCGTTGATGGCTCCGATTGACGGTAATCTTATTCGTTTCTCTGAATTGCTTTTGCTTATGCATTACAGGGTGGCGTGCACTTGCGTGCTTGGTCGCCGAAATCTCTGGTGGTAACAGCACTGACCCTTTTGTTGCGGTGTCGTGCCCGGTAGTCGTGTGCGATTTTTACTGCGGCTCCTTGCTCGGGATTGTTCAGCTTTTCTACTTGGGTTGATAATATAGCCATTTGTTTAATCAACTGTTGTATAGAATCTTGGTAATTTGTTGCCTGTATGCATGGACGTCCACCATGAAGGGTGTTCTTTGAGCTTGTCCATTCAGTTCATTTGTCCAGATTAGTACTATCAAATATTAGAAGCATCTCTTGAATGCGGTAGGCATGCGTTGTTGTCAGAGGATTGCAGAAGACTTTCGATGGCATTCTTTCCTGCGAGAGCTCTCATTCCATGTAGCAGTTGTGACGGTTTTTTGTCATCAAACTCGATGCCCAATAAAAATATTCGCATCTGTATTCTTGCGAGTCTGTAAATCTTGCGATTAAGGTTTCTTCAAGTCTATTGCACTTATCGTTTTCTGGAGGATTTCAGAAAACGATAAGTGGAATAGACTTGAAGTCCGCGATCATCATGACCTCATCAAGAAGGCGAATAATTGCGCTGTATTTAACGTTGTCCGACGCGATAAGTGCTGAATTCGGACTCTAATTATTATTAATTGGACGAACCATAGCTTCGGGCGATTTTCCAGAAGGTGGGAAGTCGAATGAATCTTGCGCCGAATTCTTCGTGTCGAGGCATTATCCCTGATATCTGATTTAGCATGTTTTCGTTCCTGTGTGCTGTGTGCTGTGTGCGAGTTTTCTTCTTCTATGGATGTGTTAACCGGAGGAATTGGCGGCAGCGTCCTTGGTAACGAAATGTTGGCACGTACTCGTAATAATGGCGATTGTTTGATTCGCGGTTGCGATCTGTTGATCACGTTGAGTGATCGCGTCTGCAGATCATGTCGAGGTCATCAATTATGTAGCGGATTGGTACATATAATAAATGTAGGTATTGGAGGAAATTCAGATTCATAATAACAATGTTCGTTTATTTATTATTACATACAATATCTTATCTCGATAATGTAATTCGATTTGACTCATGTATCTGGACGGTTAGAGCACCAAGAAAAGAAGACATCTAGATGGGAAATTTAGCATGTTCGTGAGAGCGTGCCATCTGGTCGTGAAGTGTGTGAGTCTAAGCGAGTATAAGACATGGTTGAAGTTTAACTGAAAGAGTGTGACAATGTGTGTGTGTGTGTATGTGTGTGTGTGTTTGTGTGTGTGTGTGTGTGTGTGTGCGCGCGCGTCTCCACAATTTGATATTTGTTTAAAGCGAGAAAGAGAGTTCTAGAATAGTTTAAGGGAGTCCGCACAATAAAAGGAACAGGGAACAGAAACAGAGAATAAGAATTTCAACCTAGAAACTGTGTATTCCACAATACATAATTTCTGATATGTTGAAATTTTTATTTTCTGTCCTCTGTTTTCTGTTCCTTTTATTGCGGAGCTCATAATGCAGGAACAGAAAACAGATCATAAATCTGAAGTCAGTGCAAGCAGTGATCTGTTTTCTGTTCCTGCATTAGACTATTCTAGACCTCTTTTTTTCGCTTTCGACAAGTATCAAACTGTAGCAAATTGCTACATATAATGAATAAAGATATTGGAGGAAACACGGATTCGTAAATAACAAATGTTTGTTTATTTAATAGTACATACAATATCTTATTGCGACAGTATGACTCGATTTGATTTCTGTATCTGGACCGTTTTAGAATAAGGGAACCAAAAAAATATATAGATATGGAATTTAGCATGATGTTCGTGAGAGTGCGCCATCACGGAGTGTATGAGTCTAAGCGAATATGAAGACATGATTGGAATATGACTGAGAGAGGGAGTGTGTGTGTGTGTGTGTGTGTGTGTGTGTGTGTGTGTGTGTGTGTGTGTGTGTGTGTGCGTGTGCGTGCGCGTGCATGCGTACATGTGTATGTGTGCGTGCGTTCGTGCGTGTGCGTGCGTGCGTGTGTGTGTGTGTGTGTGTGTGTGTGTGTGTGTGTGTGTGTGTGTGTGTGTGTGTGAAGAAGTGTAAACGTATAACTATCTCCCTTTAAGTTCTCCCAGAAGTGTACACTACTCCAATTATAGAAAACAAACCTCTAATGCAGCCAGTACAATGTACTGAGCTCGTGTACTGAGTTCTATTGCACTGGAAAAAACATCGTGGCTGACGCCATTTTGGGAACAGAAAACGTTTTAATATACTTTTTGAACTAGTGCAATCAGAAACAGAAAACAAACATCAGTGCTCTTTAGGTTAATTTAGAGCAACGCGAACAAATCTAAGGTATACCATTCCCGAGGATGCGCAGTAGAAGACTGAATTATGGCTAAAATTTGATTGGTTATTCCGATATATCAATGTTATTATACGCAGGAAGTGCATTGTGATCAAAATTTGATGGATTGTTTCCAATATTGCTGTCGCCATTATGCGTAATAATACACTTTGTATTCTTACATTATGACTCTGATGCTTTTAGCTGCGGTCGATTTGGACACTTTCAGCGCTTTTTAGGGATGGAGTTTCGAAAAGGTGAATTTTTCTCTCCGATTTTCTTGTTGATTGGCGTACTATTGTATTTTGATATCCCGATTATGAATATGATAATGAATGTGATAATGAATTGTCGACAAGATCATTTTTAAGAAATGATAAATATTTAAGAAACGATTTTTTTTCATTTTTTGCGCGTTTTATGTGAAAAATGCGCCCCTAAGCAGAGGGTGGGGAGGAGTCTTTTCGTGAAAGTCGTAAGTTTCTAAGTGAGTTCTGAAGAACCATTCGGATGCGTCTCAGCATGGGTGCTCTTTTCTCGTATATTTTTAAAAATGTTGCTAACTTTGACTGAATCACATAGCTGTCCCGCGGTTTTGGATGACCCGTCCATTAAATAGAGTAGTTGGTTCTGACGCGCGTCCATGCGACGAGAGTGACATCGTTGACGCAGGTCCGGTGTGAGAGAGTTTTGCTATTTTCGGCCATTGCATCATTTTTAATTTTTATATTTCATAATGGCTGCACATAGAACGCGGCAACGATTGCCGCGCGGTAGAAGTTGTTGCACTTATAATTTTATGTCTGGCCTTACCTTGCAAAACTTCTAGGCTGTGTTCAGATTCCTCACTGGGTGAGTGATCGCTGGATGACTGAGTGGGACAGAATCTAGCAAAAAGTACCGAAATGGTTTGGGAATTGAACGCACTCTCGAATTCCATCTCGAAAAAATGACTCGTCTTTGGAGGCGATCCAATGTTGGAGCCAATTTTCGATTTCTGCGAAAGAAGTAAATCGGTGACTTGCTGCATTCTTCGGAACAACCAGTAATCAGAAGGAGCAATATCCGGAGAATACGGCGGATGCGGTAAAATATTCCATTTCAGCGTTTCCAAATATTTTTTGACGACTTTAGCGACATGAAGCTGAGAGTTGTGATGAAAAAGAATAACTTTATCGTGTCTTTGCTCATATTCCGGCCGTTTATCTCGCAATGCACGGCTCAAACGAATCAATTGTAGCCGATACCGATCGTCCGTAATGGAATCGCCAAGTTACAGCAGCTCATAGTAAACAAGACCCTTTTGATCCCACCAAATACAGAGCATAATCTTCGAACCATGAATTAATTATTACTGAACGTTTCGACGAATCTATTATTAAAATTAGATTCGTCGAAACATTCAGTAATATCAGAACACATATTACAACATAACCACTTTTTCGATTGGGAGAACACAAAAATTTTAGATATTGAATATATTATAATTACCATAAAAAATTAATAACAAAAATAATTTATATTAAAAAACAAAAAAACGGTATTAATCGTATAAAAGATACTGAATTGTTTAATACCTCGTATTTTGACATCTTAAAGGAAATTTCTTAAAAGACAAATTGTTTTAAGGAATGAAATGCAATTCCGATAGAAATAATAAATAGAATACTTTGTGTCTTCTCATCAAAATATTGAATGTGTATATATTCTCAATCATTCTGGAGAAGCGACATATAATGTTTTCACTCTTGTCACTTTAATAATTAAAGAAAAGCGTTATTATATTAGGTGTAGTAAAAAGAAATCCATTTTTACATGAAATTGAATGGAAAAATAATGGATTTCTTTTTACTACCTAATATATTTGGAAGAAAATTTGGAAGAAATCGAATTACACCATTAATGTTTTTTTTATAAAAAATTTTTTAGTCAAAATTCCTATTTATTTTAAATTAAATTTGATTTAGACAAATAATCTTGACATTAATCTTATATTATGGGACTAAACGATTGGGACTAAATTTTCGCCGTCAAATGAGAACTGGATTTTGTAACTTTTAATTATGGACATCGATTAAATAACTTATTTGATTTACCATCAATAATCGTTAACTGACATGAAAAATTATTCTCGATTTGCAATATTATTAAGCGAAATAGATAAGTTTATTTAATTATATTGAAGAAAATTCTGTGAGTTTATTGTTAGATATTAATGGTATGTTAAAGTAATTTTAAGATTTTAATAAAACATCTAATACTGCTCGTATATTTGATCGTTGATTTTTGAATTGTTTTGTTGTGTAAACATCAAGTATTATTTATTTATATCATTTGTTTAAAAAAAATTATAATTTTCCTTTTTATTTATTAATTAATTTTTATTTATTTATTAATAAATAATAATCATAATTTATGCTTTTTCAGATACCTGCATTATTTTGACGATCGAAAAGTTACAGACGCATGCTGTGGACTGTGACAAAATAATTGCGCGGTCCAGCCTATCTAGAATCTCGAAGATAACAAAATTATATTTCAATAATCATATTTCAATAATTATGCAATAAGAAATGCGTTCCATTCATTGTCATCTACGCCGGCTTGGAATGCAAGACGAAATCCAACAAGGAAGACGTATCATCGTACGTGAATCAGCAGCATGAAGCGTTTAATATAGGCTACTATGTGCGATGTTCGTACAATGACATATTATCATCAAATCAGTTCCGTCGCAATGAAGACTGTATAACGTGGTTCGCGCGACAATTTCAAGACTTGGCGCATCGCGTGAAAAATATCCGCCAACGTGCCCATGAAAACGTGTCGAAAGAACAATGGGAGGCGTACCTTAGCACGATGCGTTGTCATATCTGCGAGAAACCGTTTGCGCGGATACGCATTGCCATCTCCACCGGCCATAGATACCGCGCTCCAGCGCATTCAAACTGTAACTTAAATTATAAAAATTCGTTTTAAATTCCGATTGCATTTCATAATTTCGGACTACGACGCAGACTAATTAAAGAAATTGTTATCGCGTACGATGAAAATATAGATCTCCTTCCTATAATGAAAGAAAAATACATTCACTAAACACGTTAAAGCTACCGCCGAGAAGGCACACTCGCAAAAATGCGTAAAATTATGTTTTATTGATTCTTTCAAATTTCTAAATAGAAGCCTTGATAAATTGGCGTCGTATCTCGATAAAGATAAATTAAAAAATGTTCTGAATTTTGCAAGCTCAGCGCGGAGAACTTTGATTTTCGCACACGAAAAGGCATCTTTCCGTTACGAGTACGACTGTGTTGAAAAATTGAGGATACGCGCTTATCACCACGCGAATTATTTTTCAGTTCGTTGATGGGCGATACCGTATCCGAGAACGATTACGCTCAACGTCTGGCAACGATTTTCTATTCGAACGCTCGGTGAAAACAGAGATTTGTACTTGAAAATGGATGTCTTATTATTAGCCGACATTTTCGAAAATTTCTGCGAAAGATGTGTCGCTAGTTATGGTCTCGATCCCGCGCATTACTACATCTTGCTTGGTTTCACGTAGAACGCCATGCTGAAACATACGCGTAGATTTGAGTTGCTCACCGACATTGATATGATCATGTTCATCGAGCGTGATATACAAATTAATAATAAATATATGCGTTCGTATGATCCATTTCGGCGATCGACGAGTCGCATGCCGATGCTTGCGCGTATTGTAATCTGACACGAAATGCGACAGCTTGTTAACCCACTTGTAATTGCCGTTGAGTGCAAACATCTTCCACATATCGTTTTTAAGTGTGTGATTGAACCGCTCGACTACTGACGCTTTTAACGTCGAATATATGGAATAGTGATTAATGTTGTGTTTTTTTAAGATTTTCTTCATATCGATGTTGTAAACGCTTTCTCATATTCGTTTGCAAATTTTTCGGACATTTTCCATTCGCTCGAATTATCTCAGCCGTCTCGCTTTCATCCTTGCTCTTGAGTAGTACAACCCATGTGTATTTGCTCAATATGTAGTGATGGCCTTTGTTGAAGTACAGTCTCGGGCTCATTTCGATGATATCAGCCTGCCACAGATCGTCGTATCTTCGACTATGACGTGTCTTCGCGGAAAATTCCTTTTCATCAGAGCGTTTAATTTCTCGACGAGTCGATGTCTCTCGAAGTTAATTTTTCTCTTTTCATTGGATTTCTTTTTCATGATTCGATGCGTAATACGTACAAGAAAAAATGTTTCTCGCTATTGTTTCTCGCTAACGTCACTCGACTGATCTAGTTGTCGATACGCGATTTAATTTATGTATAATAAGATCGGCTTTGAAGTTCCTCGATGTTGTGAGCATTGTTGCTCACTCGGTGTGAAGCGTCAAGCAATTGTAGATGATCCACCAGCTCGTTGAGATCATCCCAGTGCACGTAATCGACAGTGTTGTCGTCAGTGTCTCACGCATCCTTGCATGAGATAATCCCTTTCCAGATTTCTTCTGTTTCTTGAGTGTGATCGACATCAAGTGCATGATTATGTGTATTTGTATGTGTATTCCCTGTTGCTGAATATTCTGTGAATGATGCTTGTGTTTGTGCACGTTCGTTGCCAGGAATTTTGTATTTATGCATATCATCTTTTGTATAGAGGAAATCGTTGAGAATTCTCTTAAAAATCAACTCATAAAGATCGGATGTACCAGCATATCGTATGTCATCGATAATTATGTTGCCCGCATCCATGTCGAAACATTTATTGCCAAACATCAGTCGTTCAATCCTTGTGTAGATAAACACCGTATATATCATCTATACCGCTTTCTTTTTTTGGCGCTTCCCTCAGGATAGTCTCGATATACTTTTGACCTGACTGAGAGCGGACCCAAGCCGCTTCTCGACGTTTGCAACCGATTTTAAACTTAGCGTAGCGATTCATCCATCATTTCGAAAATGTTCTCCAACGACTCTATTGTTGGTACGATCCTCGTACGCGGTAGAGATTATCAGCTGTATACAATTGTGCGATCGATCATCGGATTTGCGCAGAATCGTAGAATACTCTCGCTTCCTCTCTCTCCTCCTCTTCCTCCTTCTTCTCGTGCTTGGAGGCAGACGCTTCTACCAATTTTCAGAGTGCGATGTTTCTTGCGAATCTATTTGCTCATTTTCTTGATTATCTTCGCGATTCTTTCGCTCGCGCACATCAGTCATATTCATCTCTGGCGAATTATTGACAACGACTGATCATGTTACGTTATCGCAAACTCGTTAATCCCTTTCTGTATCTACCGTTTGTAAGCGTTTTATCTATCATTGTCCTTATCTATTACTAGAAATCCATATTTTTGTTGCCAACAGTTGCGGCACAATGCGCAAAATTCATCGTATAACATGTCAGTATTCACATGATCATTATAAACCTATTTTAAGTCGGTTAAACCGTCTTGTTTGAACAGGATCAGCAGGTTCGCGTTGTCGCGTATCAGATGTTTAAGTACATCTGACAGAGATGAAAACAGTTGATGTTCGCATGGCGACCCATCGAGAGATATTCTCTCACGATATCCTGCTTGTCGCATGCCACATCAAAGATATTTTATCAAAAATAAAAATAAAATTTGGACGCTCGTTGGAATGACATTGCTGTTAGTAAAGTAGCCGATTTTGTCGATTAACAAATTTTCGAAATATCGATACTATGGCTGTTGCAGCGTTTTGAATAGACGTGCACGTTCTCGAAACGTACACCGTTTGGGCTCTCGAGCAACAGAATTATGCGAACGTTGGTTTTACCGCAATTCTACGAGCTGCAAATGATCGCGCATGTAGTTCCCGGCAGCATTTCGCCGTGTTTGCGCTTCTCCGCGCTACTTCCCATCTTTCGCGATTTCGCGTTGCAGTTTGTGACGCGTATTATCAGCGGTTGCCACATGAATGTCATGCCCGCATTACAAGCTACGCGCTCTCAAACATTTATTTAAAGGTTTCGCGGATCTGCTAGTCGCGCAGTAGCAAAATGTGTCTCGCGCTATGTCATCCTTCTGATATTCGAGATTTGAGCCTTTAGCAGATGCAATATATACTGCAGGTTGTTTTCTTACGTGTGCTACAAGTTTCTGGAATATGTAAAGAGAGATTTGAAGAATCGAAACTATCGTCGCTGCAACGAGCATTACAATCAGCCGTGACAGCGAACGCACATCGATGGACCAGCACATAAGCTAAAGAACTGTAAGCGAATGTCTGCTCAATCAAGCGACAAACACGCTTTCTTTCGAGTTACATATTCCGGCTACCAATTTTGCGGTCCGGGCATTCCATTGACGAAGCGATTAGCTAGAGGTGACGTGGGCATAAATCCGTTGGACGCGACGTTGCGTATTCTCGAAATACCGATCATATATACGCGGCAGACAAAGTACTCGCCGATAAAGCACTAAGATGTGTCTTCACGAGAGATTCGGCTCTGAACGAGAGAGCAGCCGCTGTTGCCGTTTGGGCAGCGGTGAAAGTCAAGACCAAGAGCCATTGAAATCAAAGAAAAGATGATGAAAAAGGATACTTCCAACAATGGCTAAATGTGACGGCTAAACGTTACCGATTCTACCAATGGCCTAGTTTCCACCAAAGGTTTAAACTGGATCAGAATGTAAGAATCAACCAACTACAGTCATTCCCCTATCGTTCGCCTGTAACACTAAAGGGGAACTCGACTGTAGTTGGTTGATTCTTACGTTTTGTTCCAGTTTAAATTCTTGGTGGAAACTAGGCCAATATTAAGCGCACTCTGGTCCTTGATCGGTAGAACGGCTAGGGTGAGCGAAAGCGGTGAATGACAACAAAGTCGCATGACGTTATTTCGAGGAGCTGCAACGTCACGATCACGTGATGGAACCGGTTCGTGAATTGTATCTCGCTCCATACAAATAGGGACGCAGACTATATTTCAGCCCACAAACGCGGACAGGGTGTAACAGCGAAGAAAAAAAAACGCTAAAGTGACGATAAAATTGCCTTCGGGCAATTTTATCAATGTGCAATTGAACGAGTTTGCGAAACGTATATGAGTAGTGCATTTTATAGGTGTTCATGCGTAACCTACGAATGACGCCCGTCGAAACGAAAGCGAATCTGAACGATGCGATAGGACCTGATATTCGCTGATCGTATGCGAAGAGATACAATCGCGTCGTGTAAGGGAGACGCGGATTAATAGACTCATTTGTCAGTTCGAATTTTTACAGACGAAATTTAGAGACTTAGCGAAAAAATGAATTTTAAATTTTACACCAGTTACTACATATATTTGGATACCTAATAATATTTTAATAATAAGGGGAAACTGATAATTAATATGAAAAAGAAATGCATTTTTTCTGATGCATTCAATCTGATTCAATTAGCCTCGGGACCGGGGTAATTCGACTAAAATTATTAAAATAAAGATTAATGTGTGTAATGTTAAAATAAAGATTAATGTATTTAAGCTACCTCTTCGGCTACATAAAATGTAATCGGCTTAATAAAATTTTTATAAAAATATATTTTAAAACAAACATTCGCTTCGCAGGGCAAAATAATGCTTCTTTTTGCAAAATTTGTTCATTTCGTGCATGTCGAACACATGTCGAAGCCTAATTTTCGAGATTGAACATTAGAGAATTAAACTTATAACATGTACCATTGAGGAAAATCTCTCTTCTCCTCTTTAAAGGAATAAAATTTCGAGTAAGTACCTACTATAAGAATCATCTTCACTAAATGAGTCATACAATTCCATGTTGTGTTAGTCTACTATCCTCATCCGTTCATTTTAAAAACATTAATAATATATGATAACAAAGACATATAAACAAAAAAAATCTATTAGATTTTATTAAGAACTACACTTACTACCCTAAGTAGAAATCTCTCAAATATTTCATCATATATGACGTTATAAAACAAAAACTTTAAAATAAAAATATTTACTTAGGTGTACGATTTTTTAAAATTGTTGTAAAACTTCTATCATGTGTTCGTAACAAGATGTTACAGCAGACTTAGCGGCAGTCGCTGCTGCTCAGACAGTTTATGCGTGTCTCACGTTTTGTTTTTAATCTCGATTTATTCTACTTACTCCTATAGTCAACTGATCCCGGTCTCTCCTACTTTGACAGTTTTGGTAATCTTCGGTTGTCCAAGAAACTAGTGCGATATTTCTAGAATGATGTTAATAATGATAAAATACAATCGCAAGCCCTATTAGACGTACGAAAAGCTTCTGCGGACAGATGTGCCTACGATTTCTATGAATGGTCGCATGTGAATATAAAAAGCTCGACAAGATACCGTGAAATCTCAGTAGATCGAACGCTTTTTCCGTCATGTCGCTGACGCTTACGCTGTCCTCGCGGCGAACTACTTTCCCGCCATAGATTTGAGTGACGGTGATTACGAGCTCGATCTGGCGATTTTTGAGACTTATCACACGATATCGAACGTGAACGAATCGACAAATTTTATTTCACCAAAGACGATGTAGAAATTACAATTTCCGAAGGATCATACGAAGTGCGAAACATAAATGAATTTTTAACACGTGCGATTTTACGAAAACATCCATGTCGCGATGCGCCCGTGATGCGACGCACAGCGACAGCAGCAATAACAACAATAGCAGCAATAGCAACAACAGCAATGATGATGACAAGTGGAGAATACCTGAACGCTCCGTGCAAACTACAACATGATGAGATGCGAGATTAGATGTGCCTACAGAATAAACTTTAGCAAGCCCAATAGCATTGGATCGCTGCTGGGATTCTCGAAACGTATACTGCGTCCGTGAAGATAGTACGAATTAGACGTGTTGATCAACATAATGAATGTAAACGTTATCCGCATAGAGTGTAACGTGACCACGGGCGCGTATAGCAACAGCAAAAGCATGTATATGATATATACATTTTACGATATATGAATTTTCGCCATCAGGATATAAGATAGTGGAACAGTCAACGCAGATCATTACCTGACATTTATCGCACGGAGCATTACGGATCTAACGATACACGTCATTGACCAAGGCGGAAACATGCTCGATTTTCGAGAAGAAGAGATTACCGTTAGATTGCAATGGCGTCAGTGATAACGAGCGTGAGATGCTCGTGCGGAATGAAGCGTAGAAAGATAACACTCGCTCATCCAGCTACATCAGGTAGAAGCTCAGCGCATCGAATGTTATATTTTTAAAGTCTTTGGGATTCGCGTGCAACATTTCAAATGACTGATATCCTAAACATTAAAGATGATCCAACCTTCGACGATCGCATCGTCAAGATTGAGACACATGTACCACCTATTCGCCAACACAATAGTCGGATATAGCGGCGAGATAAGGATACTCATATAACAACAGAATCTGTACCGTATGAAAGCGTCAATTCTATATATCGAAGAAAAACTGATGAAGAATATATTAGTTCAAGATGCCACTAACGTGGCATTGGGAAATAATTGTGTAACGTTCATATTTGATGAGATTCAATACGAACTCAATGGTTTGGAAATTGATCATAATATAAACGTGAGCATAACTAGCACTCTCAAAAACTATGTATCTTAAGTATACAGTGTCGTCCGACAGAAGTCTGTGCAGACTACTACCGCTGGATACTTTCTGTACTGCTCTATGTACTGTTGGAATCTTGCGAAGGTTATAAACGCATGTTGATCAACGCTCACGAGTAAGATAGCTAGGAATCAACTGTGTTATTGCGTATACGTAAATACGTGTATTTGTATGTGAAGAAAGTTAGGGAGGAGAAAGAGCACTCAGACGCTGAGTCCGAGGAAAGGGAAGCGCGTTACCGGAATCCGTGTTAGAGGGAAGAGGATGGTTTTTCTTTCTTTCTCTCTCTCTCTCTCTCTCTCTCTCTCTCTCTCTCTCTCTCTCTCTTCCGTTGTGGTCTAACTCGTTATCCTCTCTGTTCCGTCCATTGCGGTTGTGCACTTACCAGTATTTGCGCTCTCTTCTGTTGCTCTCTTTCTCCAACTGCCACGTTCTCTTCTTTCGCACACGATTTTATTAAATAGATATTATTATATATAGATATTATTAGATAGATATTATTAAATAGATATTTGTTTTTTACGATTTTTTAATAATGTGACTCGGCAATAATTTTAATTTAGCAACTGATAATATGTGTTACATCTTGACGACTCCACGATTCTTTTCTTTCGTGGAGAAAATCTGTTTTTCTCTGAAGCGAATAACGGGTCAGTAGCATGACGGATCGAATATTGATTTTTGATTATTATAAATGATTAGACATCAATTAAAGGAAAATAATTATTAGTGTTCGATTGAAAGCACGTGTATTGGCCCTTGACTCATAGATAAGTCTTTTTTATATGACTCACATATAAAACGAAAACACATTAATCCTCCTATTCTTTCGAAGTAATTGGGAAATTTTTTGGAAAAAAGAGATGAATCATCCAGCCAAAGTTCAAGTATCGAATTGCATCACATCTCGAAAGATATATATATATATATATTACATATTTTTACACACACACACACACACACACCCACACACACACACACACACA
>NW_017259555.1:102007-102597 GCF_001594045.1 Atta colombica
AAAGTACTCTCCATCGACGCACTTATGCCAGCGCTTGATCCAGCTCTCGAAACATTTCTGGAACTCTATTGTCGGTATAGCCATCAGAGCCATCTTCGATTACCTCCATTATCTCCTTTCGGCTGTTAAAACGCGTTCTCCGTAATGATTTTTTGACTCGATCGAACAGAAAAAAATCGGGGAGTCATATCAGAATTCGATAGCTGTTAGATGGTATTCGTTTCGTTCTTGGTCAAAAATTCACGGATAATGATGGCACTGTGCGACGGTGCGTTATCATGATGCAAAATCCACGAGTTGTTTGCCCACAAATCCAAAATCAAAAATACGTGCAGAGGTAGATGCTCAAGACTGCGTAACTTTTACAAATGTCAAGCTATGGTGATAAAATTTGGTGGGAATATCAATGATAGATGTGGCAATCTAACCAAAAAACAGAACTCAAATCAGCTGACTCAGAGCATCACTTGGTGGTAATTCCGGGAACTTTTTGATCAAAGTGGTATATACATATATATGTATATATATATATATATATATGTGTGTGTGTGTGTGTGTGTGTGTGTGTGCATGCAAGATGCAAAATGCGC
>NW_017259555.1:102697-122936 GCF_001594045.1 Atta colombica
AATTCCGAAACCATAGTGCATGAAGTTCTCCCGATTGTATAAAACATCTTTCTTAAGCCGGTCTCCCTTAATCTTCAAGACCAATTTCATCAAGGACCAGCCCGTTCCAATTCGGTCACCTGAGAGATTCATCATTGTCTTGTCTTTCATTTCCGACATTGTCACCGAGATTGTCTTCCGTTTAATCGCAGAGATAGTGAGTAATTAATTCCTCAATACGTCGGAAACATTTTTATTTAGTACGAAATGAACCATCCAGAATCAATCAGAAATTTCTGTTTTTCTACTCCCATCCATTTCCTGGCTCTCTCATAAAACCATTTCATATTTGTTCGAAGCGATTAATTAATACGTTTCGAACAGGTTATACTCATTTCTTCTAATCACATGAAGCGCTAAAGCGCTTTTCGTAATTACTTGAAGCAGTAAAGCGCTTCTCGTAATTGCTTGAAATGGTAAAGCGCTTCAAGCGATTACATTTACTTTTCCTATTACACGAAGCAGTGAGACGCTTCTCGTGATTACTTGAAGCGGTAAAGCGCTTCGAACGATTACATTTCCTTACTCTTCTTATTACACGAAGTGGTAAAATGCTTCTCGATTACTTGAAAGTAAAGCGTTTCGAACGATTACATTTCCTTATTATTCTTGATACATGAATCGATAAAACGCTCTTATAAATTCTTTCTCCCTCTGTATCTTTCTTTCGGATTATTTAGGATAGTAAAACGCTTTGATAATTCACTCATTTCTCGGTCTCTATTATCCCTCGATAAGACGCTTCGAGTGATTCAAATCTTCTCATTTATTTATTTGTTTTTCTTCTTTCTCTTTTCCTCATTTATCTCTTCCAATTCCAATAATGCTCTTAATCAATTTCAATATCATAACTCCTTAAATAAAAAGGAAAATTTCTATTATATCTACATATATGTACATATTATATCTACATATTATAAATATCTACATATTACAGATGATAAAGCGCAATCGCCATTGGGCGGAACGAAGGAAGCGAGCTAAAATCGAAGCACTAAAAAAAAGGAGTCCCGATAATCGTAAAAATCCAGTCGGGAATTTTCATCTCAGAAGAGGTTCGTTCGAGTGCTCAGTTGAACAAGGCCTATAAAACTTCAATTATTGGGAAGGAGCTTCTACTCTCAGCTATCCCTGTGGTGGATTTGACTGAGGACGATCCTCTCTCCCTTCCATTTTTAGATCTTGAATTTCCTTCCCCTTCTTATTCTCTTACTTTGACAGACTCTCTAGAGTTCGCATTTCCTTCTCTCTCTTTTTTCCCCGTCCCTTCTAAGGACAATAGATCTTTCGACGAGATTTTTCAATCTCTTGAAACCCTCGCCGAACCTGCAAGGTTCTCCCTTGACCACTCCATTTCTCGAATACACACTAAGCAGAAAACCTAGTTATTAGCTTAATCTTTAGCACTATTATTATATTAGTGTATAAGTGTATACATATAGGCACACACACACACACACACACACACACACACACACACGCGCGCGCGCGTAAATAAATATAACCAATTATCTTTCGTAAAAATCAATAAGACAGTAATTATCATTTATTTCGATTCATTCTTCCGATTCACTGCGCTTAGACAAAGATCGTACAGGTCCAATCCCTGAGGATTAAGTTCTTTGAGTATAAAAGAGGACCGGATAGAGGAGATGGATAATCTCAAATCGGGTAATAGCGTCGCATATCGACGTTGACCCACATTTGGAACATAATCAAGTGCGTCCGACTTGTGACTCCCACCTCAAAGCGATAACCATAAAAGCAGTGTCAGTTGCGGTCCTTCCTTGGCCCCCCCCCCTTCCTAATTTCTTCTCTTCTTCGAAATAAAAGAATCTTGGGATGGACGTAACAGAACGATGAAAATTGGGGGCTCGTCTGGAATTTAAAGTGTGATCGTTGGAAAGGGTAATCGGAACTCGGATTCCTCAGATGATAAGTTTCCTCAGATGATAAGTACAACAGGAAATCTTTATAAAACTGCTCTCGATAACTCAATAGAATTCAAATCAGATACACAAGACACAGTACATTTCCACTCCTGTCAAATTCTTTCAATCCACTATTGGAGATCTAGATAGGATTGATCTAGATTTTAATAAATCGATATTACAGAAGATATTTCAACAAATTTCTCCAAACTTCTTGTGCTTACTTTCTTCTCTTCTTGCGACCTCGAAACAATTCAACCAAGGTTTAATGTCATGACCACCTCTAAAACAGAGGGATTTAACGAAACAATGACGCACCGTAACTTATTCGCTACACTAAAATACGTTGTCGAAGTTTCTTTTTTTCGGTGGCAAAATATCCCTTTAAATTACTTTACAAAATCTCTTTTGCAAAATCTTACTAGAAGCTGAACCGCAATTCACCAAAGTAATAAGAATTGTGGGTGAAGCGCGCTGCACTATACAAGACTTTAACAGCACAATTAACCAAATATCTAAAACAAAGGTCTACGGCACTTCAAAAAATATGTATCAATTGCAAGGGAAATTAGGCCGTTTATCAAAAGAATGAGAAAGACATAATCATATACGCGAATCAGGTGAAAATTTTAGGAAAACAAATAATGGAGGCCCATAAAATTTCGGGAAATGTCCTTTGCGATCAAAATATTAAAGTATCTTTAGAAAAGGACATGTGTAAGTGTTTTATTAGAGAATTAAAACCAGAAGTTGAGCAAAGGATAGCAAGAAACTTAGATGTTCAAGAAACGGTATCTGATGCATTGCGGATAGAAAGGGAACTCCATTCGACAGACTTTACGAATGAAATCAAGATAGTACATCGAGTAAAGCATTAAATACTAGCACTAAAACAAATCACGAGAAACCTATCAGATTTGTTATAAAGAAGGACATTCAGCTTCAAACTGTAGAAAATTGACTAATTTTGGAACAGAGATTCTAGTATGTCAAATCTGTAAAAAACGCGGACACAGCGCTGATAAATGTCGACTTCGCGACCCTCGACAACCCGTTAACATTCTGTAAGAAAATAATATTTGTCAATTATATTCAAAATCAGGCCATAATGTTAAAGATTGTCGAACAAATAATAATAGTAGTCAGAATAAATCCCCTTTAATTTATCAGTGGTGTAATAAATCCGGTTATTCAGCCGACACCTATTGGAAGAAACAAAATGAACAACGTAATTCAGAAACTAAAACAAAAATCGTTTGTCAAATTTGTAATAATTTTGGGCCTATTGCTAAAGACTGCCGATCTAAGATAGAGCAAAACGTGGCATTCTTAGACTCATTGTTCTGTCGATACTGCAAAGGACAAGGGCATCTCCTCGAAAGTTGTGAGCTAAGAATCGCAAGCAATAATCGAAGGAAAATGAACGAACAGGCAAATTTCAACGGCCCGAAGTCGAGTGTGCCACAGGAGGCCGAGCGAGTCTCACACTCATTGACATCAAAGGCCCAAGAGACAAAAACACGTTAAAAATACGACCTGTAATCGTAACCCTAAACAAACAGCTGCGTATCTACTGTTCAAGTGAATCTTTGTAAATCAGGACCTCACATTACTTTTATGCTAGATACCGGACCAAATAAATAATTAAGGAAAATTTTGTTCTCAAAGACAGCATTATTAATTATAATAACGTATTGAAATTAAACAATATAAATTAAACAATAAAACGAACGTCCCCGTCTATACTCTTAGAGAAATCTCCCTATCCTTTTTGGGAAAAAAGTATTATTTCATATTGTAGCAAGAGATTTCCCTATTTCGCAATCTGGAATATTAGGTAACGATTTTTTTAAATAGACTTCCTCAAAAATTGATTACGCGAAGAGATATTTAGATATATCAGGAATTAATATATCTTTCTTTTCTCAATCATCAATCTTTATTTTATGTGATAATACAATAGAAAATACAGAGATAAAAATAGAATATATATCAAAATTAAAAATAGTACACGGAATTTACCTAGGAGATACAATAGTAGAGAACGTGGAAACTCTGGAAAGGCATATTTGAACGTCATTAGACGAAGCACATTAGATGAAGAAGTTGAAATGCAAGTATCAATCTTACGCCTTAAATCTCTAAATAAATTATTTAGCAATGATAGCTCAAGCATTGAAAAGCAAGATGATCAAAGAGAAATTGCAAATACGCAAATTTGTTTTATCCATCCAAAAGATATTCAAAATTTCAAACACATTAGTAACGACGTTAGTTCAAATGATAACAATGACGAAGATGAAGTCAAAAGACAAAAAGAAAGAATGACAGAAAAAAAAAAGAAAAAATGAAGTATTTAAAGAAAACAATGAGAATAAATTAATAAGAGGAATTAAAAAATCAAGTAAAAATTCTACTTATTCATCGAGAGGAAGATTTCCACATCCTAGAATCTAAAATTGGAGAGGGAAATTACTAAACTTCTCCTGAAAATTTAAATAATCTTCAAATCCTTAGAAGGGGAAATTATCAAACCCCTTCTGAAAATTTGGATAAATCTAAAATCCTTGGAGAGGAAAGTTACCAAACTCCTCCTGAAAATTCAAATAATCCTAGAATTCCAGAGAAAAGTTTTCGTGCTTCCCTGGTAAATTTTACTCCTGTCGATTGGAAGGAGGGGAGTAACCAAATCTTACTGTGCAATACGACTCGACTTTATCAAAGGGAGTCAAAAGAAAAGAGCTCCTCTTTCGAAAAAATTAAATTACCAAGAGTTGGAATACTCGCAA
Organism: Atta colombica; assembly: GCF_001594045.1. Classification (NCBI taxonomy): domain Eukaryota; kingdom Metazoa; phylum Arthropoda; class Insecta; order Hymenoptera; family Formicidae; genus Atta; species Atta colombica. Next base: position 107,457 of record NW_017259555.1, read on the forward strand.
AAAATGATATTCAAAATAATTCCTCTCACTATCGGTGATCTTCTAGAAAGGATGCAGTCATACAGTCCTTATATAAATGTTCGTAATTCCAAAAGAAATAAACCATTTTCTAAAATCCTAATGTCTGCACAAAATCAATCCCAGGAAATGATGGAAAAATTTATGCGCAAATGCAAGTTGAATCATAAGGAGGGAATTAATCAAGAACCTCGAAACGAAAATATGAAAAATATTTTACGCGAATGTTTAGTAGTGTCAGAAGAAACTATTATAGTACTAACTATTGAAAAAAAATATATATATATAAACAATATAAAGTTTATAAAGCATTAGCTATATAAAAAATAGTAAATACAGGGTGTAGAAAAAGTCCTAGACCCCCTAAATACCTTGAAAAGTAATCATTTTTAAGAAAAATGTTTTATACAAAAGTTGTGGGATTGAAAATGATCTATTAACTGACCTTATCAATTTGACTTGGATGACGTCACCAAGGTCAAATTGATAAGGCATGTCAAGGTCAAATCGATTTTTTTAAATGAAACGTCCTATTTTTGATTTTAAAATCTAATAGTTGAAGTCGGGAACTTTCCAAAATACTATAATAAAAAAATCTCTTTGTAATCGGTACTTTTCAAGTTATGAAAGTTGAAAGTTACGGAACCGCCGCGGTATTAGCATTACCTAAATTGAAGTGCTCCCTTTGATGCAAGGATGGGGTGATCATACGCAAACGACAAAACTTTTCAATCAATCTTTTAGAAATAATGACAATGGTATATCTAAATCGACTGTTATTCATTTGAGCATTTGTTATTCTTTTAACCCAGCTCGCCTTACCTCGCCTTACCAGTTTTTAGTTACTTTTCCGGTTAGATCCCATCGGGATCTTCGTTAAGTTATATCTCTGAATAGAAAACATATTTTTAACTTATCACATGCAAAATTGATATCTCTAGACAAGAATCTAAGACAAGAATAAAACAAAGATGAATTTTATTTTTAAATATTTTATTCTTAAATTACATCATAAAAAATTAAAGCCTGAATTGCAATGTGAAAAATCGCATTAGATATGTCACATCCCAGTATGCTAGGGTTAAAAGAATATTATATATTACAGCAAATACTCATATTGGCGTCTCTCCGCAATCTGACAATGTGTTAGACGATTATAAAAACTTAAGACTGCATTTCTACAGAATTTGCGAGGAATGATTCTAAATTCATTTATTTTTCGTTGACGTAAATCATTAAGATTTCAAGATTTAGTATTATATTTCCCTTCAAATATCCTTACAAAAAATATTCGAGTGGATTTAGACGATTTAGATCGTGCTGAACATTCGATGTAACTCCTACTTCCTACCCATTTATTCGGAAAAACTTCATTCAGATATTGGCGTATTCGTAAATCGTAGTGAAGTGGCGCCCCATTTTGCTGGAACCAAATGTCATTGAAGTTTTGACGAGCGATGTTTCGGATTATCGGAACTATTTCATCTTGAAGCATGGCTAAGTAATTGTCAGCGTTTAAATTATCTTCAATAAAGAAAGGCACAATAATGGTTTCATTTAAAATTCTAGTCTATACGTTGACTTTTTGCTGATTCTGAGTATATGCCTCGTACATTCAATGAGGATTTTCGCTTCAATATCTGCAATTATATCGATTTACATTCTCGGTTAGCTCAAAAGTAGCTTTATCTGAAAAAATAATGTTGACTACAAATAAAAGATTTCTATCGATATTTAACATCATACTTTCGCAAAGTTCAATGCGACGATCAAAATCATCTTTACATAGTTCCTGCGCCAGATGGATCTTGTATGGATGAAATTTCTCCTTTTTTAGAATTTTATGAACTGACTTAGGATCGATGTCATGTTATTATGCAACTTTGCGAATTGAATTACGCGGATCTTCAATAAAAGACAGTAGAACATTCAATCTTTTATCAGAATTTGTCTGCTTTGTCTATTACGGTCTTTTACAAAATCTATTTCTTCAAAACATACAGTACGAATAACAGTCAATTTAGATATACCATTTTCCTCATTTAAAAGTTTGATTGAAAAGCTCTGTCATATGTGCGTAAGACCTCCTACGATCACTCTATCCTCACATCATTAAAAGCAATATACGCTTCTGTTCAGTATTATAAAATATTAAATATAAAGTATTATAAAATATTAAATATAAAGTATTATAAAATATTTTAAATAAATACTTTATAAACAAAGATAATTATATAGCGATAAGCAAGAACGGAGTATCACGAAAAAGTATACCTTCTCAATCACATGTCACAGAAAGAGTGAACTTGTCAGGAAAGATCTCTAGCTTAGTAGTCTCCAGCTTTGTCGAAAAGGTGGGAAGGAAAAAGAGGGGATGGAAAGGAATAGGAGGAAAAGGGAGGAAAGATTAGGAGCGAGGAAGAAATAGAGATATATAGACATAGATGTACAACTTCGCTTCCCCGTTTTTTTTCCGAAATTCGAGGCTTTATTGTAAAAAACTGATTATACATTTATGATTCAAAGTATTGTTCATCGCTGGCCACTACTTTCTCCCATCTTTCGGGCGTACGAATCCCGCGTCGAAAAAACTGGTCATCTTTTGAGGCTATCTACGAATCGATCCAATTTTTTACTTCTTCATAAGACCGGAAGTATTGGTCAGCCAGGCCGTGTGCCATTGATCGAAACAAGTGATAGTCAGAGGGAGCAACGTCTGGAGAATACGGCGGGTGGGGTAGGTCTTCCCATTTCAACATTTCCGAGTATGTCTTGATCACTTTCGCAACATGGGATCGAGCATTGTCATGCTGCAAAATCACTTTATCGTGTCTCTCGTTGTATTGCGGCCGTTTGTCTTTCAATGCTCGGCTCAAATGCATCAATTGCGTTCGATACCGATCGCCTGTAATTGTTTCAGTCGGTTTTAACAGTTCATAATACATTACGTCGAGCTGTCCCACCAAATACAGAGCATGACTTTGGACGTCAAAATCACCGTTCTTGAAGCGTTGAAACCATTCACGACACGTTCTTTCACTAATAGCGGCCTCACCATAAGTATTTGAGAGCATTCGATGAGCCTCAGCCGCAGATTTCTTCATATTGAAGCAAAAAATTAAAATCTCCCGCAAATGACGAGAATTTGACTCGTAAACTGACATTTTCAATCGAGAATAACTTTATGATGCAGACACAAATCGACTAATGTTTCTATGAGGTTATGTTGATAGATGCCCAAGTTTATTGTATGACGTCTATGATCTATTTATTTCGACTACTACTTACCGCTAAAGCCATCTATAGGAAAACGGCGGAAGTAAAGTTGTACACCTAATATATAGACATTCGCAGGCACATGACTCGTAAATCCAGTTGGGCAATCTTTACGTAATACCTTAGATGCTAATGCCGATAGATAAGGTGATTTCGTAACTTTTAACTCTTATAACTTGAAAAGTTAATTAATTGATTAACTTTTCAAAAAAGAGCTTTATTATAATATTTTGGAAAGCTTTCAGCTATTAGATTCTAAAATTAAAAATAGAGTGTATTATTTAAAAAAATCAATTTGACCTTAACTTGACCTTGATGGCGCCACTCAAGGTCAAATTGATAAAGTTAGTCGATAGGCTATTTTCAATCTATCTTATCTTTGCAACTTTTGTATAAAACATTTTTCTCAAAAATGATTACTTTTCAAGATATTTAAGGAGTATTCCGGGACTTTTTCTATACCTTGTATAATTGTGTAATATAGGTGTATAATCTTAAATCCGCTGTTTTTTAGTCAGAAAAACATATTTTTTTTCCTAAGAAGCAAAAACAAATTTATTCAAAGTACTTGCCCTCTAACTAACTATACATTTTTCCCATCTTTCGGGCAATTTGTGTATACCACGCCAAAAAAATTCCTCATCTTTCGAGGCAAATCATTCATCAAGCCATTTTCGGACGTCTTCGTAAGAATCGAAATGTCGCTCAGCGAGCGCGTGGCCCATTAACGAAAACAAGTGATAGTCAGAAGATGCCAGGTCTGGTGAGTAAGCGAGATGGGGTAGCACTTCCCAGTTGAGTGTCTTCAAATAGTTTTTGATCATGTTGATGTGTGCGAGGATGCGTTGTCGTGGAGGAAAATCAGCTTGCCATGTCTTTTCCGATAATGCGGCCTTTTTTCACGCAGAGCACGGTGCAAATTGATCAATTGTTGGTGGTAGCGGTGAGCATTAATAGTTTCACCAGGTTTTAACAGGTAGTAGATGACACCCTCCTAATCCCACCAAACGCACAGCATCGTCTTCCATCCGAAGCGATTTGGTCTTGAGGAAGATGTTGATGGTTGAATGGGATCAACCCAAGATTTCTTGCATTTAGGATTCTGAAAATAGATCCACTTTTCATCGCCTGTCACAATCCGATGTTGGAACGACTTTCTTTTTTGTCTGGCAAGCAGAATTTGGCATATGTTTTGGCGTCGCTCCGTCGCTATCGTTCAGTTCATACGGCACCCATTTTCCGATCTTTTGAACTTTCCTCATGACATGTAGCCACATGGAAATGGCTGCTTGAGAAATATCCAATTGCTCGACAAGCATTTTTTGCGATTGGGTATCGTCCTCGTCCAAATCTCGGTCTCCCAAGTCGATGATTCCGGTCTCATGGATTCGTTTACAATTGCTGACTATTATTTCATGAAGATATGCCCTTTTTCCGCCATGGATCACCGACATGTAAGAATGCATACCATAGTAAGTTGTGCGGTCTACTTCGAGTTTGCATTAGATTATTCGGGTTCTGTCATAATTAGAGAGCTGAAGTAGTTGGATGTAAACAATTCGTTGCAATTGGTTCGATGTCTTCGACCTCGCAATTTCCGATATCCAGGAGTGATAACGATGTCGTGGTTTCCGCAGTCGTAACCTATCAGGCTATGTGATGACGAGAGGAACAAAAGCATAGTAACGAGAATGAAAATGGTGTTGTCTTAGAGTGAATTAAGTTCGAAACTGATAGTCCAGTGGGTAGCAGGATGCTAGCTGCAGCCGCTGGGCGCAGGGTGGGGAGCACCATCGTCCGGTAGGGGCGCTCCTCGCTTTCCGATGTAGCGCAGTTTCTTGAGTTTATCGCTGTGTACTATGCGAGCTCTATTACTACTTATTGCTATCTTAACATTATTGTTCTTAAGAATGTTTCTAAGATCTCGTATGATCGGCAAGTTTTCCTTTCACTGGTTTAATAGATATACCGCGCTGGAATGTCTGTGGGTTACATTTTTTGTCGTAATAAAATTTTGATTTTTGCTTTGCTCAACAGAGATTTTCTCTTGCAATTTCCTGCGAGTCCCGGAGCTGATCAAACAATGAAGTCAAGTAGTCAACATATGTTTTACTTAGGTCGCTTGATAAGATTAGAGATCACTTGTTGGAATTTTGGCTATTTTACCGAAAACCAGCTCATGTGATGAAAATTTCGTTTCATCACGCTTTCATGCACGCTCATGTTATAAGAAAATGCTGCTAACTTCAATAGTTCGTCTCACTCCCGCTCTTAATCGACATATTGCTTCAGGTACTTCCAAAGCACGTGATGGCTTCTCTCGATTGAGTTATTGGATTGTGGATGGTAGATGATGGTAGTTGTTTTACATTGTGATATTTGAAATTTCTTAACAATAGCGCGCATAAGAACTCAGGAAGTTCAAGCCCTGGTAAGGAATGCCTTAGGGACACCATTATTAGACGCAGGTAAGTTCGTTTACGAATGCATTTGCTACATTGATGGCGGTTATTTATCTGAGTGGTATCACGAGGAAGTATTTAGGAGATTCTGTATGGTTAGAATATACATATTGCCGCTTTCGAGTAGTGACCCATGATATCCAAGGATATTTTCTAATGCTACGGCCGGATAGAAACATAGTTGGCACGTTTCATTGCGACTCAAAAGGTCGTTCCCCGTCGAAGTGAGAGGAAGATCGATGGAATCTCACTTTATCTAGATTGCGACGGAGATTATTGACTTCGCGAAATACTTCGTCGCGAAATACTTCCTTAAAAGAAGTGAGTAAATCGCGGATATTACTGTCTCTATAGGTACACGATTGGCCTTCTTGTTCGTAATGCTGATTGCTGATCTGTTTCGTGGCGATTTGCTCGCGGGTTGTTTCTCGGCTTAACGCTTCGTGGATTCGTTCTAGGATATTATGTTCGGCCTGTAATCGTATTCTCTCGGCCTCGCATTTCTTTTCGAGTTCCGCGCGCTCTCTTTCCACTATGGTCCCCTAATTACGTATTCGTTCCTGTTTAGCTGGGGCCTGTCGCAGCGCTTCTAATTCTTCTTCATTTGCGCTCTCTTCTCTCTTTTTCTCGTGGGTATCTATAGTAAGACACGGAACGCAATCGAGCTTAATTAAACGGCATATGGGTCAGCGTCGCTCAAGGACTAATTACCGTATCCCATCGCTATCACCAGAAAATGTTACATCCTAGGATTCGATCAGCGGATGACTGAAATCCGAATAAACCTGGGATTATCGATGGCAAGATGTAAGGTTTCGCGTCGGCGGGAGCGCAGAAGTAAAATTTGTCCAATTTAAAAGTTTGAATTAGCTAGAGTTGCGTGCTCGATAGTTGGTTTCATGGAAGTCCAAGGTGTATCTCCCATCCTGTTTAAATAATAAAATAATTCTCCCATTGGGAGAAACTCCCCCAGAGTTTTGGGACAATCATGGCAGCTCGTGAAATTACGTACAGTGGCCAGCGATACGGAATATTCGTTGCAGATCTCGAATCATCCGGGAAATCCTAAACGGATATAATGTCGCAATATCCCGATATAGATATTCTCCTTTTCATCGACAAGTACAGAGGTATAACCTTTGGAATATTTAGTCTCGCTATTTTCTGTATGGCGAAAGAATAATGAAGATACACAGCATGTGCTACGTATCCAAATAGTGTAAAAGTTGGTTTCTAACGGATGAATATCGGGTGGGCGCGAACGCGAATGCACCGGACACATACTACACGCGAGCAAGGTTCACGGTCCGCGGAGATGTGAGATGATGGTATCTTACCCTTACGATGAGATCTTCGTCAGTGATTGCGACACGCGGATTGGTCGTGGCTTTCAGACTTCCCATTGTTCAAGACCCGGCGTCGGATTCGTCTTCGTTGATTCATAGCACAGCTCTCTTGTGCACAGTAGTCTAAGTTCTAATTTCGCTAGTTTCGCTAATTAGGTCATCACTAGTATGAATTGAACGTGAGAAAGTAATTAAGAAGAGAATTTTGTTGAGAAAGTTCACTCTGGAAGTTCATTTCAGCTGATAAGTATTTATTAATTATAATTCGCCCAAATAGAAATTATACTTTTAGGTTAAATTTAGAATAACATTTATATTAAAAATAGAAATTAAGATTAGCATTAAATTCAGAATTATTTAGATTTAGAATTACTTAGATTTAGGATTACTTAGATTTAGGATTTGAATTAGATTTGATTTTAAAAGAGATTGAAACAGATCCGTAAGTTACAACTAATTTGAATTATGTTTCATATGTGGCGCACAAAACTAGAGAGACGATTCGCCGATGGAAGAGGATTTGAAAAATTTTCGCTCGAGGGCACTCTCGGTCCAGACTCTAAAGATGTTGCTTTCATTATTAACTGCTTTTTTACCTCTATTGCTCCAAGGTCTTTCGAAAAATCTCCTTTCGTCGTCACCTTGTTAGGGCGCATATGATGAGGAAGGCGTCAGGTCTTGACGGTCTCGCGCCGATCTATAAATGATAAAATGTTCGTGGTTTGTCCAAGGATTGGACAAGATTTAAAAGATAATCCGGACGTGATGCATAGCAACTTTATGCTGGATGTATAGTTACACGGTGCTTATGCTCTGTTATGCTCTGTTATTTCATGTGCGATAGGCTTTAATGTAGAAAGTTATACTCGTATTCATAGTCAAGCCTTATATTTAAGGCTTCCTTAAACTTATCTTTAGATGCAGCCAATGAAATAATTCGCAGTATCTTAAGTATAAGATCTGACTATGGCCGGTATTTATAGTCGAGTCTTATTTCAAGACCGTTTTAAGTAATGTCTTAAAACATTAATGCAACCTTCTGATTGATTCGTGACTTCTTAAGATCGCACTTAAGACGTCTTGAATATAAGATCTGACTATGAATATCAGTCATAGAAGTTTGTGAGTACAGTTGTTGACCGTCATGTTCACTAGAATTTTCTTTCTCGCTTTTGAGATAGAAAGTTCTAGTGCAATCTAGTGCTGAAACAGAAAAAAATCACTTGATTGAATATAAACACACCCATAATCATCAATTCTATCTCTCAAAAATGTTCACATGCTAGAACCGCTATTCATAGTCAGTTCTTATTTTAAATAAAATATATGTCTATCTCACTTTACTCTGCAAACGCAATAGAGTAATAAGCCTTAAGATTTAAGAAATTGACCAATCATAGTCGATTATTTTTCTCATATTCGACTATGATTGATCAATTTCTTTAGGCTTAAGGCTTACTACTCTATTGCTGACTCTCATTAGCCTATTATATTTATCTTTTTGTATTGCTTATTATCTTTCCTCAACTGTGCTCAGGCCTTAACAGTAACTTAACATAAAACATACCATAAAAATTAGATTCCAATCAGAATTAAGAGTTCAAAAGAAATCACAACTCAAAGTATACATAGGGTATTCGAAAAGATTGGGCCCTCTTATGATCTCTAAAAGTAGTACACTTTCAAGGAAAATGATCCGAATAAAAATAATTGCAAAGGTTAAAAGGATCTATTTACTGATATTATCAGTTTGACCTTAGGTGGCGTCATCAAGGTTTGATCAAGGTCATATCGATTTTTTAAATACCTTGTTTTTCAGTTCATATTCTAATAGCACACCTAGACAGCTTTTCAAAACACTATAATAAAATATTTTTTCATGAAATACTTTTTGAGTTATAATGCTTGAAAGTTACAGTATCATCGGCATTAGCATTAGCTCAAGGTACTCAAACGATGATTAAAACTTCTTGAATATTGTTTAGAATTATGACTTGGATAATATTTATCAAGATCAAGATCATTGGAGGTTGTTTCACTTATTTTCATTTCTACATAAAAATTGTTCACAAAATGTCGATATTCTAAGAATCGATTTAGACACGGAGACAACTCACGAAACGCATAATTCTGATATCTTATTTTATTATTCAATAAATAAAGAAAAATGACGCATCATGCGTAACACGGAACACATCCTATATTGCAACGAAAATTTAATTATTTTGATACGACATGAAATGGATATTAATGTACAAGAATAAAAATCACAGAAAAGGGAATATAAGTAGAATGTAGTTCAATTTTTTATTTATTTACTTTACAGAAATTTTCATATATTTACATCTTTATATATTTAGTAATTTGACGTCAAAAGTCGTCAAAAAATACGTTCTACTTAATGTTAATGTTTGCGAACATCAATTTAACCTTGTTGTCATCAAAATGTTGTTGTTGTTAAGCAAAAAATGAAATAATGCATGCGAGTATTGCAAACGTGGAATATATCTAAAATCTATATATATATCGTTGTCAAAACATGTCGTCAAAGTAGTCTTTGTTCGTGTAGTACAATTTGATAACAGTCATCGAGATATATATGTGTCATCAAAGTTATTATTTATTCAGTTTGACAACGGCCGTTAAAGTATACTGTCATAGAAATAATCATATTACCATTGTAGTACAATTTGATGACAGTCGTCAAAATCTACAGGTGTCATTAAAACACACAGTCGTTAAAGTAGTCATTTCATTGTTCGTTGTAATATAGTTTGACGACGGTCGTTGAATTATGCATGTGTCGTCAAAGTAGTCAATTCTTTGACGACAGTCGTCAAAGTATACGATTGACCATTAAAAATTTCAGTCGTCACAATATCACAGTTGTCAAAATAATCAAAAGTCGTCAAAATAGTTAATATTTATCTAAAATCGTCGTCAAAGTAGTCAATACACAAAGGTATATATATATATATATATATACACGTGTGTTGTGTGTGTGTGTGTGTCCAGCGGCAGCTTTCGGGACCAAAAATAAAATTAGTTAAAAACCATTTTATAAAAAAAAACTTCTTTTATGATTTTCTACCTTCCATTTAAGTGAAATTAATTTATTTTTACTCGTTTTAAAAAAAAATAAATAAATTTAACAGTTTTCAGGACACACTCACAGGCAAGTTCTGGGACAATATATTTTTCCAAGATATTTATTAATTGACAGGTTCCGGGAAAACATATGTATATAGAAGAATTAACTAATTGGCAGAATCCTGAACAATATATTTTCCAGTATACTGACTAGAACGACAGATTCCGGGACAGCACATTTTCCAGGACACTAAAATAGCAGCTTCGGAGACAGTACATTTTTAAGGACATCGTTTAGTATGACAGTTTCGGAGACATTTTTCTATTCATGTACAATGTTTTCAGGACATAAATTGTTTTATTGAGTATACAGGATATTCCAAAAATTAGTAACAATAAGGACTATAATATAAATAGACCGAGCATATAGCACAAGACATGGCTGTCACGTTCGAGAAGGAGGCAACGTAATTAGATTTTTCGTTCTCTCTCTAACAGAAGAAAGTGGAGGAAATGAATCATGATTATGCGTCTACTATGTCTATGAAGCAGATACATGATCGCAAACCCCTTCCCCCTATTTTCTTCTGTTAGAGAGAGAACGAAAGATCCAATTGTGTTCCCTCCTTCTCGCTCGCGCCAGAGATCGATATCCTTGTCTGACATGTAGCAATGCTCAATCTATCTATACTATGTCTATGGGATAGATACATGAGATAATTTTAAAAGGTTAATAACAAGATACAAAGATTATAATATTTAATTTAATATAACCTCTTCTTCAGACAGCTTTGAATAATAAAGTATTAAACTAATCACAAGGATCCAGAATTAATAATTACTATTTCATTACGAAACATTTTGTATATATAGTCAAGTAGTTTAGATACTGCATTATATGTGAAATGCGCCTGAAATAATTATTCTTGTTGAAGATGTCCTAGATTTTGTACTATTTCAGAAGCTGCCGTTCTTGTCAGTATCTTGGAAAATGTGTTGTTCCGGAAATTTTAGTCAGTGTCCTGAAAAATATTTTATCCCGGAAGCTGCCATTCTATTCTGTGTCCTGGAAAATATGCTGTCTTTTAACTGTTTTAGACGATAACCTAGAGAAATATGCTGTCCTGGAACCTACAGCGCTGTGAAACTCCTGAAAACTGCAGAATTAGAATATCCTTTAGAAGAAAAAAGAATAAAAAAGTTTAAAGATTATGCGTTTCGCGGGTTTCTTCCGTGTCCAGATTCATTCTTGGAATGCCAATATTTCGTGAATCTTGCAGTTCACTTTATCAGGGCGAGGAGCAGCTTGATACTGTTCTCAGAACAGCTTCGTTCCCCTTCCGAAACTGTTCCCATTTTATATATTACGCTACTTGATGGAGGGAAAGAAGAGAATTGTGGGGCAGGGGAAGGAGTGGAAATGGATCAGTCCTCATTAACCGGGAAAATGATTTTCCATATTTTATTTATGTTGTAGCCATTATCTCTGTTTAGATTGTTAGAGTCTTTTGTATCTTTATGGCTTCTTTATACTTTCTTGAAAAGTATGATGTTGGTTATTATGGTCGTTTTGTCAAACAGTCCTGTTTCGATGTTGTGTGCTGATTGCGTATTTTAACCTGACATTACGTTGGTGATCATCCGTAGGTTGATTCTCCCAGTCATTCTCCCAGTTTCTCCAATGTATTCCCTCTAGGAATAAAGTATTTTGTACACTCCTGCGAAGCTGAGGGAGGTCTTTGATCTTTAGGATTTTTTAAGATTTGTCCTATCTTTTTAAGTGATTTAAAGTTCGAATATTGTATTTGTTTAATATCAATTCGATCTGTTGTTCCTTTGATATATGGGAGAATGGATAGGATCCTCTCGTTTGATTGCGTGTCAGAGACCATTGTCTTGTTTGCATGTTTATTGATTATTTTGATTATGTCTTTTTTGTCGTTTTTCTGTAAGGCTGTTTTTAAGTGATCGAGTTCTGTCTGTAGATGTTCTTTGTCAGAGATAGTGAAAACTCTGTACAAGTACAAGTGAATTGATTGCAGATTGTTTTTGTGCTGAGTGATGGTTAGCATTAGGTTCACGAAACGTTAGCATTCCAAGAATAGATCTGGACACGAAAGAAATCCGCAAAATGCATAATTTTATTTATAGAAAGCACCCGTAGAAATCACAAAAATATTAATAAAAACATTTCATAAAAAATTTGAAAGTAGTATTGATATGGAAAGAACAATGAAATTAATAAGGAATTATCCGTTGATTTAAATTTTATAAAGAGTTGTAAAATAAGTATTTCCAACTCGATATTTCGAAATTTAAAAGCCGCATTATAAGCTTTGCACTGCTTTGTCTAAAGTAACATCTAGCGACGTATCTTCGGTGTTGTCAGCCTCGTTGATTCGTACATCAGTCGATTGACATCAACATCGCAACAAGATTATTATTATGATTCATTGCATTCCAATTGAGCGACGGAACCGATTGACGAAGATACCAATCGCTATGCGAGAAGTTATATCCATTCCACAAAAATTATACTAGCAATTTTTGGCAAGAAGTGACAAAATATTTTCACTTTGGATTTATGGTTTTCTAATAAGACATTGAATAAAGATAAAGATCAATTTAAAGTCCATCCATTATCATATTACTTGACAACATGTGCTAGCTATTGTTTATCTAAAACAATCAGTATCCTTTTTTTTCTTCAGTTACAAGGAAAAGAAAAATTTTGATCAATTTATTCTTTTACACTATGCATGTTATGTGAAAGTCTATGCTTCGATTATTATGCTCATGGTACTATTTATACTTTGTTTACGCGATCTGATTTTTGCCGAAATTATACTATTGATATGTTAAAGCCTATACACAATACAAGAAATATTAGGAACAGCAATAAATATTAAGATTTCAACTTATCTAATACTAGTTACTTCGGAATACGTGCTTTCTAACATAGGTTGAATCTTGATCTTCATTCCTGCTTCTAATATTGTGCGCAGAGTCTTAACAACATTATAATGTACATATTTTCAGCCAAATGTATATACATTTAGATGAATGTGCATTTACTACAACGACTCACTAAGCGCGCAGTGAGTTCTTGCATGTGATTGGCATATTCTGTTAAATCTAAAAATATAAAACCAGCAGATACAAGAGCTCACTGAGCGCTCAGTGAGCGGTCGTCGTATCGAATGCATCCATTCTAATTCTAGTTATAAAGACCTATGCATAATATTAGGAGCAGGAATAAATATCGAGATTTCAACTTATATTAGAAACTGTGTATTCCGAAGTAACTGGTATTAGATAAGTTGAAATCTTAAATATTTATTGCTGTTCCTAATACTTCTTGTATTGTGTATAGTTAACATATCAATAGTATAACTTCGTCGATAATCGAATCTAGTAAATGTAGTATAAATATGTAGCTTGTTAGTCGTAGCACACACTTTTACATAACATATAATGCATAGCGTTAAAAGAATCAATTAATAAATTTTTCTTTTCCTTGTAACGAAAGAAAAAAAAGTGTACTGATTGTCTTAGGATAAATAGCCAGTATATGATGTCGAGTAATAATACATAGTCGAGGATTGTAAATTGTTTTTTATGCGATGTCTTACTGAAAAACAGACAAACCGAATGTAAAAATATTTTCTCGCCATCGAAGAAAAATTGTTACAAACCTTTTAGTGACCGATATACATCTTGATGTACATTTTGAGGTATGAAATCTGTTATAATATATGTGTATGACGGATTCCGAATCTGTGCAAACCAATGTATATACATTTGAACGTACAGATCCAAAATTTGTTATAAAAAATGCATATGGCAGATAAATGGTATATTAGGATTCCAGGTGAAGGACCTCATTAAAAAAACCTAACATGCTGTTAGCAAAACCTCCAGAGTAAAAATTTGCTATTAGACATTCCATTATCCGTGTATATCTCAAGATATATATGCGTATGGAAAATTTCAAGATGTCTTGGAATGTATTATGGCAGATTTCGAATCTGTACATCGAAATATACATACCGAAATATACATAACCGATCACTAAAAGGTTGTAACACTTTTTCTTTGATGCATTTCGGAATTCCGATTGCTTATCGAGTAAATGGTTACATTTAACAGACTTAACAGTTTTGCAACCGTTTTATTATTCGTCGCGCTGATGAATCCAATCAGCGTGATGAATTATAAAATAATTGCAAAATTCGAAGGAAAAGTGTCAAAACTTTTTAATGACCTGTTGTATTAGATATATATTTCAATGTACAGATCCGAAATCTGCCATAATATATGCGTATGGCACATTTTGAGTTTGTACAACCAAATGTATATACATTTGAAAGTACATTTAAATGTATAGATTCGGAATCTGCCATTCATATGGCAATTCATCACATTCCAAGATGTCTAGGAACTTGCCTTACGGCATAAAATTTTTCCAGGACAGTCCTAGAAAATGCCAAATGTTCTGGAATCTGCCATTACAATTTGAAAAAAGTCTCAGAAACTGCTGCTAGACACACACACACACACACACACACACACACGCGCGCGCGCGCGCGCGCGCGCGCGCACGCATGTTATATATATATATATTGTACAAAGAGCACATCCCACAAGTAAGTTTCTCAATCATAAATAAAAAAAAGCAGTTATACGAATAGCTTGTGCATTGTAGGGTTTTTTTCTTTGGAATATGTTGGCAACATTTTTGCAGTTAGAGTTGCCTTTACTGCAGCTATTGTTAGCTGAGTAAATTTGAATCGTGAAAGCGTCAATACAAGACATGTTCAATTGCGAATTATGTGCGGTAATTCGGTTTTTGACCGCAAAAGATGAAAGTGCAATAAATATTCGTCATCAACTAATTTCTGTATATGGAGAACAATGCTTGAGTGTGTTAATTGTTCGATGATGGCGATCAGAATTTATTAACTACCGAATGGAAATTCATGAGTCTCGAAACGGTAGGGCGTGCACGTCAACAAACTGACATTATCGCAACAATTCGTGCAATTGTCCAAAACAATCATCGTCTTATGATGGATGATATTCAACACAATTTAAACAAGTAGTTGCTCATCAATTGGACGCATAATGTATGATGAATTGAACGTATGATCATGTAGCACTTTTAGTGAAATAGAAATTTTGTTTTCGCGCTTTGTAACTCGCATTACGAACAGTCCGCCATCGTCAATTTTTTACTTCTTCATAAGACCGGAAGTGCTGGTCAACCAGGCCGTGTGCCATTGATCGAA
>NW_017259555.1:123036-132564 GCF_001594045.1 Atta colombica
ACGAATCGATCCAATTTTTTACTTCTTCATAAGACCGGAAGTGCTGGTCAACCAAGCCGTGTACCATTGATCGAAACAAGTGATAGTCAGAGGGAGCAACGTCTAGAGAATATGGCGGGTGGGGTAGGACTTCCCATTTCAACGTTTCCAAGTATATCTTGACCACTTTCGCAACATGGGGTCGAGCACTGTCATGCTGCAAAATCACTTTATCGTATCTCTCGTTGTATTGCAGCCGTTTGTTTTTCAATGCTCGGCTCAAACGCTTCAATTGCGTTCGATACCGATCGCCTGTGATTGTTTCAGTCGGTTTTAACAGTTCATAATACACTACGCCGAGTTGGTCCCACCAAATACAGAGCATGACCTTGGACGTCAAAATCACCGTTCTTGAAGCGTTGAAATCACTCACGACACGTTCTTTCTACTAATAGCGGCCTCATCATAAGTATTTGAGAGCATTGATGAGCCTCAGCCGCAGATTTCTTCATATTGAAGCAAAAAATTAAAACCTCCCGAAAATGACGAGAATTTGGCTCATAAACTGATATTTTCAATCGAGAATAACTTTATGATGCAGACACAAATCGACTAATGTTTCTATGGGGTTATATTGACAGATGTCCAAGTTTATTGTATGACGTCTATGATCTATTTATTTCAATCACTTATCGCTAAAGCCATCTATAGAAAAACGGAAGCAAAGTTGTACACCTAATATTGTAAATCGTTTTTGTAAAATATTTAATTCACATTTTTGTCAATCAAATGGAAATGAAATCGAGCAGTATGCGATATCAGAGGGATCGAGTTAAATTTCTCGATTTTAAAAAACAACATAGAATAGAATAAAAGACGCAGCATTAGAAGATTTTTCAGCTGTATTCTAATAAAATAATTTTTTGAAGTGAGCCCCAAAGACTCCAAGATGAAAGGTATAATACTTTTTTGAAATGTTTACCAAGTAAATGAAATCTTCTAATACTTTAATATTATATGTATTTTATTCTGCATTGTAAATTTAATTTTATTTAGTAACTTACACCCAACAAAATGAGTGAAATGTCTAAAATCAACTCATAAGTCACTTTAAGATATCTTTCAGAATTTTTTATGAAATATGTTAAAGATGTTTCTTAAAAACTCTTAAAGAGATCTTAAAGTTCTCTTTTTCGATTTAAAATAGGAAAACATTGTTAGAGGTTAACCCTTTTTTACAACAGTTTCTTTTATATTACTGTCAAATTGCTAATAAATTGCTAATAAATTTGTTTTATGTAGAATTAGTTTCCATCATGTTGCCGTGCGATTGCCTTACCTATAAAACTTATAAAACTTATACAAAAGAAGAGGGAAATTGTTTCCCTCCGGCTGTGCATAATCGTTTGTGGTATATATTGCCGCCAATAGCATAAGCAAAATCGGAAGTTGCTTTTCTAAAAAAAGATGGCAATTCAGACGACGCAATTTATATCAAATTTATTGCTATTTGGGTAAATTCTTCAATGTCATCTGTTATATTTTGCTGAATAAACAAATTACGTGTTTTAGAAATTGAGTTGAAATCAGATTAACGATGATCTGTTACATTGTGAAATTATAGAGAGACATCTTTATTTATTGTGTAAAAGTTCAGATCGAAATGACGAATCAGATCGTGTCTCTATGATATGTCACCCTAACTATTGCGGCAAAACAAAATAATGAATAAATAACTCATTCTATACAAATATTGCAATGGGATTTTAATTTATTATATTTTATTCCTCTATTCTACTAATTAGAATAGTTCTTTTTCATTATCCAATTATATTTACTCTTCGTTCGGTTACATGGATGTCATAAGTTAACAACATTAAAAATAATTTACATTTACTTATATGCAATGGATTTATTAAAATTTCAATAATATATTAAATAATATTGTATATTAAAATTCATAAATAAAAAATAAATAAAATAAATAAATAAAAAGTAAAAAAAATTATTTATCACAGATCTCGAACTCGCATCTTTCGATTTCCAATGCGAACATTACCTAACTATTGCATCCATATCCTGAACCAATTATACTGTTTGCGAAGCATGTTAATAGGTCTGTTCGCGTTGCACTTTTGACACTCAATATCTTCGTTTTCTCTTTTTAAGGCAAAAAATGTATCTATCTCATTTTAAGTGCAAAAATATTTGGGGATTTCATGCAATGCGAACAGATCTATTGGAACGGTTCATCTACGCCGTCCAAAGCGTGGTCAATTTTCAAAATTTAAAAACTCAAACAGCCTATGTGGACAAATTACCGAAAGGAATTTCTTTTCTGACCTGTGACAAAAAAATTGGCATCTAATCCAAGGATACCTGGATTTCCCTTGTTATTTTAATTCGTTTTATCTACAAAGAGCGCTTTATCAAAAATTGCGGGACGTCGTGTACATACATATATGTAAAGATCTAAACGAGTCTTACTGAATTAAAGAAGCTGAATTATATACTAAATTAAATTCCTTAGCTAATACATATATTGTGTGTCCTATGATCCAGATAGAACACAGAAGTCGTAAAGATATCTTAAGGACATCTTTAAGTTTACTTAAAGTACTTATAAACGACAAATGAAATATGAGACATCATTATGACTTCGTATTCTATTTGAAATTACATTAATATGTAATAATTGTGCGCCCACAACAATTAGTAACAAAAAAGTCAATCACATGTGCAATCTTTGCGAATTTGCAATCCGCAAATTAATCACGATTTACTCATAATTACGATAATCATTTTTTGTTACTCCTATCATTCATACTTCAACAAACTTTGTATCTGTTCCTCGAGGCACTCCGTCGACGATTCCACAAAAGTTTTATTCATAACTTTATATGCCTGCTCCATGAGCTTTGGTAGATCATCTTTTGTCATACCCACGGTAGGAATAGGCGGTAGAACAGTAATATAACTACTTCCTGTGAAATACCAAATCTCTTTTTAGTTACATAAGTATTATACATAAAAATATAATTATATATAAGAAAAAAATCCCTCAGTAGAGGGAATTATACAGAGAATTATAACAGGATCAATGCCTTCATTATTTAAACAAATCTTTATATTATAGTCTTGATTTATAAAAAAAAATTAAGTAGAAGAAATGTTAATTAAGAGCAACCAAAATGGTCTCAAATTAAAGCACACGCGCGCGCGCGCGCGCGCGCGAGAGAGAGAGAGAGAGAGAGAGAGAGAGAGAGAGTTTATTATAAATTCAGTTTATAAATTCAGTAAAATTAGTTTATTAAAATTAATTTATTAAAATTATTTATTAAAATTATATATTATTAGTTTATTAATAATCACAATGAATAATAACTCGATGATACATATTATATTATATATAACAATCTAACTTTCGCGCGGAATAGCGTCAAAACGAGTCTGATCGGAACGCAAAAGAGGCTCGAATAGGAGGTGAGATGCAGATTGACTGTACAAAGATCATAATAAAGTATTGAGTATTGAGAAGTGTGATTCATGTGCTGTCGTATTTACAATAGGTATATCTGTTCATACGCGCGCGTACGTGTGTGTTTGTAAGTGCATACGTGTTTCGCTGAACGCAATCTCGCTCGGCGGATGCCACAGATGGCTTTTTGTGTTGAGGCCGAGGGGGTAATCACTCAAAAAATAGGTATACACTGGACTTTGGACTTCAAAACTTCATCGGAATTCATCGGCTTCACCGGAATTCATCGGACTTCATGAATTCAAAACTTCATCGGAATTCATGAATTTATTGAACTTCATTGGACTTCTCCGGACTTTACCTTTATTGGACTTCAAGGAATTTTTCAGATTTCATCGGATTTCACCAGACTTCATCAGATTTTTGACAGATTGTATACCGGAATTCAAGAGTGCTTATCCCCTTGGTCGCGGCGCGTTGACAATACGCGACATATGCGTTGGAAATCAGCTGCGTGCAGCAGCGCGTAGCTGATTAGTTATCGCACACGCGGGTACACACGAATCCCGATCGTAATCGCGGCACGATACTTCTCCGCGATACAGAAAACGGAATTTTTGAGAGCGATAGTGATTGATGGCCAAGAATTCTCGGCGGAGGCGGAGAAGACTCCATCCCTGACTACTATTGATGCCCTAAGTAGCGGAGGTGCGTGTCCCAGACGACGCGAGACGTCTCTCGACGGAATATGCTTTATGTCCTCTCTATTGCTGAAGCAGCATGGGGAATAGGCGGCGGCCACAGAAGCTCGACGAGGCAGAATATGCTCTGACCCTGGAGAAATCCCGTCGGTGTAACGGCACAAGGATTGCAGCTAGTCGGCGGCCGAGTACGCTCGGCAGGCAGAGTTTCCTTTGTCCTGGAATTACCCCATCGATGCAGCGGCAGTATACAGGAAATCAATTGGTCGCTATCGAGAACTCTTGATAGAATACTCTTGATTACTTCTCGCGACAGTAACGGCCATTAGGAGTCGGATTGAATCGGAACGGAATTGTGGCAGAATCGAGAGCATTAACATTTGCGTCTTTATATATGATTATTGCTCCTGATCGTATTGTTTCGGAAACGCTTGGCGATTCTCGCTGGCTGACATGAGCGAGAGCGATATCAATCGGCAGTATTCGGTCGGTTTCAAAAAACTCCGACAGAACGACGGTCACCGGTGCAGGTTATTTCAAATGTGAATCGGTGATAACAATATATCGAGGCTCGTAAGGATGTATTTAGGTTATAAGGGGATGTTTCAAGTTTACTTAGGTAGGTTTGTTCGCATCGCATGCTCCAATATGCTCCTGCCATAATTCCTACTTGCTCTAATGAGAGCATTGGAGTGAGAAAGAACTTTTTGTCCTCTCTCCAGCAAGAACCCAGCTAACATTAAATATTCATAGAAAATTCGATTCATATTCCCAATATGCCGAATATTCCACACAGTAAAAAAATCGTCGTGGAATATACAAATGTCGATATAAAATGTTTGGAACATTGTATGAATACTATATATTACGAAAATCACTCGCAAGCAAGTAGTACACATCTTCGCCGACAGAGGGTGGAAAGCATTTATTCGTTAACAAAAATCATTTGGGAGAGAATATAAAGAGCGGAGTATTTCGCCCGTAAAGTAATCTCTAAAAATTGGAATCCAAGATGAAAGTGTGAAGTATTTTTCATATATGTTCCACAAAATTTTAATTTTTCCAGAAATTTCAGGTTCGATCGTCCCTAAATCAGTTTTCAAAACAAAATTTTTTAAAAACTGATTTAGGGACGATCGAACCTGAAATTTCTGGAAAAATTAAAATTTTGTGGAACATATATGGAACATTTGCGCAATATGTAACAATATTTAAATGAAATTTTTAACTAATATTTGAATGTTGATTTTACATTCCGTAAATATTTCGGAATATTCCGGAATACTCTTGGAATGTTTTTTTTAAGAAAATAATATAAGAAAAAACTCAAATAATTAATAAAATTTATAATAAGTATAAATTTATAATAAGTATAGGACTACAAGCCAAGCAAGATCTTAATGCTGTTTTATTATGAAACAAAAGTTTATTATAACATACGTTTCGATCCTAATTAAATCATTCTCAGTGTTGAAACTAATACAATTTTTAAAAAACAACGACTTATTTGAATGACACTAACATGACAAACACATAAATTTTACATAAACGAATAATTTAGACAGTAATTATAATAATATACAAATATCGCAGTAGATGTAAAATTTCCATTATGAATGGCATTGAGCATTGTTAATATCAACGTAAGAAATTAAATGCCGAAAAATTTGGATAAAAACTTGAATGTATAGATATATTACAGCGTATATAGTCATCAGCGGCTATCTTATAAAATGACCTTAAAAATGTAATCGCAAAGGTTCGGAATTGCATTCTCAAACTGATAGATGATGCAATTATTGTAGAGAAATAATAAAACACAAGGGATAGTGAATGTGTGTATTATTACGCATATAAGAAAATAAAAGACTTGGAGAAAAATACAACGTTTGCTCTTCGCGCATCACACGTCTGTTCTCGCTTCGCCGCATTCTCTCTATTTACCTACATGTCGTCCCTTTACGAAACTCGCAGCTTGCATACGCACAATCTAAAAAGCGCGTCAAATAGCATCGCATCTTACACTCGGCTATTCTATTTACATCTGCTCTCAGATGTATGATTTTAGAGTGTAGCTTCTTTCCAAGATTTCATGTGGTCGATAACCATAAATGTTATGCAAGACTTTCTTCACTTATTTTCTCGATGATATATCGTTCATTGCGAAGTGTTTTTTTGACACAGTATGGGCCTAGATATTTAGCAGCTAATTTTAGTTCCGTACTACTTTGTGTGCGCTTAATGACAACTCAATCGCCTTTCTTATATTGTAATGGAGCTTTTCTCTTTTTATTATATTTTTATTATATTTATTATATTTATTATTCGTTTATTTTTTTCTTGAATTTTAATGATGAATTGTCTTGCAAGCTCTCGAGATTGTTCGCGTTCCTCTTGGAAAGATGCTGCCTCTTCCGCTTCGATAATGTTTCTAATCATAATGGGATCTTTTTTCATTTTCATTTGCGTGAACAAGAGATAAAACGGCGACATTCCAGCTTTTATTAAATATATACGTTCCAAAGAGAATGTCTTCTTTATCTATAGATATATCATCCTTCCAGTTTTCCGGATTTTTTTTCCGCTAAAATACAGTCAATTTACACACATACTTCTCTCTTTTTGGACGCATTCCTTTGAATCAATAGTCCATCTTTATAAGTTTATCCGTTTTGTCAACAAAGTGGCCTCGATCATGAATATACGGAATGATGTTAGATTGTATTGACTCCGATACAATAATTAGAGCTTTATTATATATATCATCTATAGCAAGTTGTTCCTTATGCAATAATCATCTATTTTGCCCAACTGGGTTTGTTCTAAAATCTTCTTTGTTTCGTCGTTGTCTAGTTAACTTCTCCTTATTTTAGCTGCAATTGTCTCTTGGCATTTGATCACCATTGTTGAAGAATTCCTGCTGAGAGCATCAACGTGGCGCATAAGATTTCCTGTGTGATGTTCGATTGTGTACGTAAAGTCTTGAAGAAACAGGGCCCATCTCGCAATTTTTACATAACAATCAGTTTTCTTAAGTGTTAACATAAATTGACAATCTGTCACTATTTTAAATGGAATGTCGATCAGATAAACTCTAAATATTTTATCGCTTTTATTACTGCTAAAACTTCTAGCTCATAACTGTGTAACATTGCTTCTGCCGTCAACATTTTTATTCGCATAAAAACAACGGTCTTCGCTATCACGCTGCATTAAAATCGCTCCGAATCTGTAGCTGAATGCGTCGGTATGTAATTCAATTATCTGCGGTAGGTGAATATATACGTAATACCAGTTTATACAGTATTTTCTTTAGTTGATTGAACGCCTGTATTTCTCTATCGCCAAAGAATGCGCATCCTTTTTTATTAATTCTTAATGAGCGAGCAATTGTCGCATAACCTGACACAAATTTTCTAAAGCCTGCAAGACCTATAAAACTTTGTATCGTCTTTATATCCTTCAGAAAATTTCTTATCGCTTTAGTTTTATTTTTGCAAGGTGTAACATTATCATTTTCTAAGACCTAAATAGCTAATTTTCGTTTAAAAACTGACACTTCTCTCAATTTGTCGTTAATTCGTATTCACTAGCTACCGATAAAACTGCTTTTAAACGCGACAAACTTTCTTGGTAATCAATAGAGGGCACGATTAGGTCCACTGAAAAAGGTGTAAACTGAAACGATTCCTTTTGTTACTAAATCATTAAATACGGCATTTATGTAACGTTGAAAATATGCTGGCGAAATACTTAAGCCAAACGACGTAGAAATTCATAGTGTCCGTTGAATACTATGAACGCTGTATATTTGCGATTATCCTCGGCTACTACAATGTGGAAAAACCCATTTGCTAAATCTACGCCGAGAAACCCGAGCACCTTGTCAATTTGATCCTCTATAATAGATAATGGATAGCGTACTTTCACTATTTTATCATTCAGTTTGTGATAATCAACACATAATTGCATCGTGTTATTTTTCACGAACACACTAAGATTAGCGTAGTTTGAATAAATGACGGCTGAATGATATCTCAATCTAATCACGTTTGTATCTGCGTATCGACAATCTTTAATTCTTGTGGCGCTAATTCGACGAGCGCATTCGTAGATCAAGACGTTATCCTTTACAACTATTTGTAACTCGATTCCTTCAATTTTAGTCTTTTGCAGCTTATAATCAGATATAATTTGTTGAAGTTGTTTTCTCTGTTGTGATCTTGATTATTTATGTGCGATAAATCTACTTCATCTACTTTAGAAACTACATCGATTTTGTTAACAAAGGTTAACTTATTAATTTCTTTCGCGATCTTCGTAACATTTATTATTTTACCACTTCTTATTCGCATTCTACTTCGCTCAGAAAGTCGAATTCAATGATCATGTCATCATTCAAAAGCGCATCAGGGATCACATGGAAATCAACTTCAAAGTATTCGCAATATATACTTTTACGTGAATCAGTTCTAAGGTAATATTTTCGGCTACACGCCTCGAAATTTAACTGTCTGACTCATCAATTTCGGAGCTCCCATTTTGACATAAACTCCCGCACGCATGAGACTTAAGTCGCTACCTGAATCAAACAAAACAATTGCTTCGATGTTTATTAATTTGAACAACTTCATAAATTCTCTTACATTTATTATGTGTTACTTTTAAACTATATCTTCTACCTTATTCTGAGTCGCATTGCAGCTTTTATTCTTTTCGATCTTTGTACGCTGCGAACAATTTGCTGCTATGTGTCCATGCTCGCTACATTGGAAGCACAATATACTTTTTTCCTTCGATGGGCACGTTACACTGAGATAATTTTTTCCGCCACAATTAAAACAATGCTTAATCTCCGCTTGTTCATCCATTCTACTTGTTTGTGCCTGTTTTTTCCTAAAATCCGTCCGACCTTATTTATGCTCTTACTCTTAGCTTTAATAAACTCATATGTATTTAAATTCGCCTTTAATTAGAGATATCGTTTTAAGGCCATATAAAATTGACTTATTTATCTCATCATCGATAATACCATCTATTATACAGTGATTCAGAAAAACCCCGTCCTTACACAGACGTGTTCCAGACTGAATTCTAAAACAACTTTTCCTTTACGAAAATTTTATCCGACGCTTACTTTTTGAGTTATTAAAGGATAAAGTTATCAAATCACAGGTATAAAAGGTAAGCAGAGGCGGCATTGGGCGCACTCATCGTCTGACGCGAGCGACACAAAGGGCACTCGTTGCAATCAGATCTAAGAACAAAAAGTTCTCTCATAATAAACATACGCACGTACGTACGCATGCTCTCTCTCTTTCTCTCTCTCTCTCTCTCTCTCTCTCTCTCTCTCTCTCTCTCTCTCTCTCT
>NW_017259555.1:132664-153797 GCF_001594045.1 Atta colombica
ATGAGAGTTATTGGAAAATTTTTTATTTTTAGGTTTAAAAGAAGTTTTCCGAATAGAAACTGTAGATTAAATAATGTTAAAAGAAGTTCTGATTGATTAAATATCAAAAGATTTATAAGATTTTAATTGAAGTTGGAAAAATTTCAAAGTAGGATTAAAATTTCGTGACTCGCGTTACGACCATGAAAAAGCAATACGAAGATTTGTCATGTTCCTGTGTGATAAATTTACGTTCAAGTAATAAAACAGGAATTTGTTTTTCTTTTAAAAATTATATCTGAAGAACTATAACACTTTCATCGCTGATTTACTCACGCACTTGATCGATGTCCGGAGTCGATACCACATGAATGATTTACGAAGAACGATTTACGAACTATTCTATCGATTTATTATTTATTTATTTATTTATTCTTAATTAGTATCGATTAATTATTTAACTCGAAATCAGGAATAAGAAAAGCGTTATACACAACATACACACATACACAACCTGACATGATCTGACGCGAAACTTGAGCTCGACAATAAAAATCAAACAGAGGTTTTATGGACAGAATTAAGAGTAATATAATAGAAATCTGATTTATCTTGTAATTGTTATTGTTGATAAGTCAGGATGTGACTAGAAGCTACATTGATTACTACTATAGTATACTACAAAAACAGGTATTATTGGTTCATTGACATTATTATTATTGGATAATTGACACGATTGACAATCTGACATTGGCTACAAGTAAGCATTATTAGTTCATTCGACATTACGAATGCTTCGAGATTATTCACGCGCTGAATCATAACGTTCGTTCGCAGCATGTTCCAACGTACACCAGCATGCTTCTGCCATAATTCCTATTCACTTTAATGAGCCCATTAGAACAAATATTACGATTTAGCGCGAGAATAATCTCGAAGCATTCGTAATGTCGAATGAACTAATAATGCTTACTTGTAGCCAATGTCAGATTGTCAATCGTGTCAATTATCATAATTACTTTTTTTAGCAATGTTTACTAATATTGAATCTAGAATTATTTAACTTTGAAATATTAAATTTAATATTAATTTAAAAATTAAATTTTATTTTTTTAAATTTAATTATTTGCGAATTAAAAGAATATTCCTCAAAATGAAATATTTGATTGCCCTATAATTATTAATTAGTGTGAAATGAACAATTTTCGGATATTTCGATCTTCTTTTTTATAGTGAATGCTTGAAGTGTCCATTGTGACACAAGCTTTCATTCGTTTTAATAAATTTGGTTTTTATTCAACGGCACGAAGAACTTTTCGTATTTCGAGTGTTTCTTGCAATACTGCCTACCGGTCTTTTTTCTTTGGCAGAACGCTTCCGATTTCATACCTTTCCGCTGCTATAACATTAGCATGTGGATGTCTTGCTCTGTTCGGAGCTCGATGTATCTCCTTCCAGCAACATAATGTTGCCCGTGACATTCATCGAGTGCCATGAGCATATCATAATATTTTTCGTTACTGTACGCTGTTATTTCTTGATCCTTTGCTTCTACGATGCTCGAGAGATTATTAATTTGCGGATCAGTCTTCTGTATTTATCCGATCTTCGCGGGGGATCGCGCCTTCCCCCGTCGCCGCGTCACGGTGATCGTACGAATTGTACGAAACTGGAACCGGAAATCAGTATTCGAGATATTGTTCGACAGCACGGATTATCGTACTTATTCGACTATATAATGAATTTTGAAAGAAGAAAAATTGCACATCTATCATTATACAGTACCTACCACAGTAGCGTGCAACATCTACGAGAAGAAGACTATCCTCAGAGGAAAATGTTTTGCGAGGATTTCCTCCAGAAGAGCTGAAGATCCAGAATTTCCTTTTTATGTAATATTTAGCGACGAATCGCTATTTATACGAGGAGTTCTGAACTCGCATGATATGCACATATGGGACGACGAGAATCCGCGAGTGACGCTCAGAAATTTCCAAATTCATTGGAAATTGAATGTCTGGGCTGAGATTATGGGAACAAAAATATTGGGCCCAATAATCCCTTTAGAAATGGCGCATTATATGTGAAATTTCTGGTTGAAAATCTACCAGATTTTTTTAGAAGACATGCCACTTTTGGATCGAAATAAAATAATATTTCAATAAGACGGCGCTGGTCCTCACAACGCCAGAATTGTTACGGACTTTTTAAATCAGCAATTTCCCGCACGTTGAATGGATCGATATGGTCCGATAGTGGCCAGCAAGATCCCCGGATCTCAACTCATTGGATTTTTTCTTGTGAGGATACTGCAAGGAAATAATTTATAGACTGCTTTCCGAAGAACGAATTGAATAACAAGCTACGGTGCTATTTGGTCCATCGACAACGTATTGGAAAGTATTTGCAATTTTATTGAGATGAGAGCTTGCGTCATAATGGACACTTCAAGCATTATAAAAAAGAAGATCGAAATATCCAAAAATTGTTCATTTCACACTAATTAATAATTAATCCTTTTCAGGGAAATAAAATATTTCATTTCGAGGAATATTCTTTTAATTCGCAAATAATTAAATTAAAAAAAAATAAAATTTAATTTTTAAATTCATATTAAATTTAATATTTCAAAGTTGAATAATTCTAGATTCAATATTAGTAAACATTGTTAAAAAAAATAATTATGATAACTGACACGATTGACAATTTGACATTGGCTACAAGTAGATATTATTAGTTCATTCAAATGTGTGCTTCGAGATTATTCTCGCGCTGAATCGTAAGATTTGTTCTAACGGGCTTAAATGAATAGGAGTTATGGCAGAAACATATATACGTTGGAGCATGCTGAACATGCTGCAACGCGAATGAACCTTATGATTCAGCGCGTGAATAATCTCGAAGCACATATTCGTAATGTAATACCGAAGAATACAGTAGGAAATTAGATTATCAGGAAAAGCGATTGGATAATCGAGAATAGTCAGAGACTTAGTAATTTTTACGAAAGCAATCTAATAGTTTTTCGTAATTGTTTTTTTAGTAACAATGTGATTCTTTATTTGTAAATTATTTTGAGAAACGGAGAGCAAGCCGTTCCGGAACACGATATCGAGGTAGTGTTTAACGGATATTTTCCGATTATAGACAATCCCGTGATACGACTCTATCGAAATGTGTTATCCGTTGCTCTGCTACTCCAGATCTGATTTCGTTCCGTTGCTCCGATCTGCATGTTTGCTCTAGAGCGGCTTATTATACAATTACCGGCGCTGTCGCCACACGATGCGCAGAATCGATACATCATTCGATCTATTTATGATAGTCGTTCTCGCTTTCTGACGGATCGCACAATACTTATTTCTTACAGTTTCGGCCACATTTCTTACAGTTGCCAGCCTGGCATTGCATTCGTCACTGGATGCATCTTTTTTTTATTTATTAAATTTATTTATCCATCTCTATTTATTGAATATAACGTTTTATAAAATTTGCAAATGATTAATTACTAAAACTTAATTACTAAAATTCGCTTTATATATTGCTTCTAATGGTCGATTTGATCCATGATTTTAACCTATTAGGAGGGAGGACAGAGTTATACGATTCCGAGGCAATATTGAAGCCGGGTCTTCTACTGCAACGATTTTTATTTAATGTTTTCGCTATATGGATCTTTATAATTCACTTTAAATTTTTTATTTTTTTCTGGCTTCAATTGCATGTCTCGGATAGTCGCCTTCACTGCAGTATTGGTTTTTTGTGTCGCTTGTCGTATTGGATTTTGTTGTACTCTTTCACTCTCTCTATAACTCACTTAACTGTGTCTCTCTTTTCCTCTCTTTTGTTATCTAAATCGGTATCTATCTCCGCTAATCTGTTGATTATTTCCTCTAAAGCTTTGTCATGTGGTTTCTTTAATTGTAATCTAATAATAATTTTGAAGGTGACGATTGCGTTGCCGAGTGCTTGGTAAGCGAAAGATGAAGGCATCAAAACCTTTTGAAACATTACATGTCAATCATTTCGGACCGTTATTAAAGACAAGATTATAAACATATTTTCCTAATAGTCAATGCCTTCACGCATTTTACATGGGTATTTGCGACAATGTCGATGGGCACAAAGGAAGTTGCAAAATACCTAAAAAATTTATTTGTAATTTTCGATTTACCAAGGAGATCATGTCAGATAGAGGTACAGCGTTTATCGACTTTGATACGTTTATACTTTGAAAGTTAAGCATCGAAAAGTGGCTGTTACCGCATCATAGATTAATGGTATTGTCGAAAGAGTCAACAGATTTATGAAATCGTCACTGCGAAAGTGAGGACGAGGTCTGGGAAGATCAGCTCCACTACATACAATACGTGATAAATAATACCAAGCACGCAATTGTCACCTTTGCGAAAGTTCGATGTTATGTTCGACGTAAGGCATATAGCACAATTTATGATATATCGTGAATTCTTTTTCTCATCGAAGGAAACCAGTAATTATTACTTAAATCCGCAAAAGTTTTTTCTTCGCTGCAATGTGCCACAATGCCATATCATTGTATATGCATAAAATATTATTAATCATATTGTAACTTCCGATAAAACGAATTACGATCTGTTCGAATTTTTCCTATAGATCTTCAATTAACTCGAACTTGTCGCTTATTATCAAATTCGAGTTCGTTTGCTATCTTTTTAATTTAAGGGTCTTGCAATTGATGAAATTCTAATTCATGTTCTATCGATAATGAATTAGTGTAACCGACCTGTTTGCTTAATGCATCGACATACATGATGCGATTCCCTGCTCGATATATCAATTTGAAAGTGTAAGTTTGCAATTTGAGCGTCCAGTGAGCTATTCGCAGATTAAGATTGGCTTTGTTAATCGCATAGACCAGCGCATTGCAAATATTATAAAAATATTGTAAATATTGTAAAAATCTATGCCGTACAAATACATAAATGCCGTATATACATAAAATCTAAGAATCGATTTAACTATCGCAAGCATCTCGACCTCATAATTGTGGTAATTCGCTTCTGCTTTATTCGTCGCTTGACTGAAATACGCTATCGACGTCCATACGCCCATGGAATGTTTCTGCAGCAAGATATTGCCTAAGCCTATTGCATTCACGACGATGTGGAATTGCGTTTCAGCCGAAGGGTTATACAAACGTAATACCGGGAATTTGGTTAACTCGATTTTCAGGGCTTGAAAAGCACGCACACATTCTTCCGAAAAATCAAAATGCTAACTTTTTCGTTAAGCTATATAGAGATTTGGCAATATTCGCGTAATTTGGAATGAATTTCCTGAAATAGTTAGTTAACCCCAAAAATCTTTGTATCTCGTGCATTTCTGTGCAAAATCATTAATTGCTTGTGTATACCTAAAGCTTAATGTAACTCCGTTTCCGGAGTATTTAGGATAGCATCCTAAATATTCAATATTACGTTGTAAAAATTGACACTTATTCTAATTTAAATCAAATTTGTATTTTTTCAATTTGAAAATAACTTCTTTTAAAATTTTTAAATTTATTCAAGATGTTTAAAATCGAAAAGGCCGTTTAAATTGATCGTTGAAGCAATCGGTGAAAAACTTTTAAAAACCAATCTAATATACGGAACCGTGAAATATTTTTTCTTAATGTTAACAATTTTAGTAATGGGATTGTTAGATTTATGAAAATGAAATTTCAATCTCGTTCTGATGGCTATAAAAATAAACGGAAGTGGATAACAATTCTCTAAAATAGAATAGACTTTATTATGTTTTTCTGATGATAACGTGGATATAACAAAAGAATTATCTTATCAACCATTCCAAACACTATTCCTCTTTTGTGGCAAATAGGATGATGTGAGTGAAAGTTCAAATATCTTGTCGAAAATAGGTTTACGACTGGTTAAAAATGGTTTTATTATTTTCTAAGATTAAAGTTACACTCAAAAAACTAATAGAATTGCAATTACTAACTTCTATGGTAAACTGCAAATGTGTATGTAATGAGTTAAACATCGTCAAAATATCATTTAAAATACTTCATATGGAGCAACTAACAAAATGTCATATTATATATCTGTATTATATACATATAATATCCACATATCTATAATAAACCGTAGAAAGTTTCTCTAATGCTTGTTCTTCCAGATCTTCCAGATCTTCTAAAACAATGTTTGCTAAAATCGGAGACAATGGGAAACTCATCCCGAATGTTTGTTTATAGAAAGTCTCATTAAACGAAAAGAATGTGGAGAATCATCCAGATGGCGAATAAAAATTTCTCTTTCGGAATATTTGTATTATCACCGATATAATTTCATTTCTTTTCAACTTCTTTTAATGCTAAATCTGTAAGAACGTTGATAAAAAGAGGAATAACATTCAGAGATACTAACACATAATTATCATCAAACTGATTTCCATTAAGTTTATCGATCAACTGGAAACTGTTTGTCACTTGGCTAAGATTCTCTAGAATGCTTTTCTTAATAATTTTGTGAAGAAAAAGAGACAGATCATACAACGGACTATTAATCGAAGAAACTATTAGTCTTAATAATGAAAATTTATGTATCTTTGATAGGCCTTTGATAGGCATATCTTTGATATGTTCTGGAAATCGTTAGTGATTAGAAGTAAGATCGGTATGTCATCAAAAATATATTTATTTTTTTCCGTCTGCTAAGAAGATTGCGTAATTCATTAATAAATTTCTTTGTCGAATCTCTATCTATAATCTGATATATATTAATATCCAAAAATATAATACAATATAATTCATTTTTTCATTATAATTATCCCTATCCATAACTACCATAACATTATCCTGCTTTGGTAAAAATTAAATTAAGATGTTCTTTAACAAAACTTTTAGTAACCTTGACTAATTAAAAAGTAATCTATCGTTAAGATTAAATGGAAGATTAATTACAAAGTTTATGTAGTAGT
Organism: Atta colombica; assembly: GCF_001594045.1. NCBI lineage: Eukaryota > Metazoa > Arthropoda > Insecta > Hymenoptera > Formicidae > Atta > Atta colombica. Next base: position 139,607 of record NW_017259555.1, read on the forward strand.
GGAATTGATTGATGTCTAATAAAATTAGTAATGTTATTTGAACAGCCTACAATATTGTTCTTAATTCTTTTTATATAAAAGCCGACTAATTTTATCCAAAATTCTTTTTTCTTCTTTCGACCAAACCAAATTTCCTTTCTTAAAAAAAGGAATTTTTTATATCAAAAAAACATCAAAAATGATCTTAGCAATTTAAAAAATTTTTTTTCTTATAAAATGTAAATATCCATATTTCAACTCTAGAGTTCTAATCTCAAAATAGCCCTCATATTATTATGTTGGATCATTGTCAGTCGTTTAGAGGAATTATTATTAATATAAAAAAGTATTATTCTCTTTAAACAATCCATTTAAATCCATTTATGTGACGGAATAGAATTATAATTGAGGTACTTCTTACTAAACAAAATTCTAATTCTAATAGATACGCTTAATCTTAATAATTTACAGAAATCCTTCAACAAATTACAAGTATGAAAACCAAAATGAGTTCTAATAAAATTTAAAAGATTCGGTATGTAATTCATTTGTCTCGCCCGGGTGTATAAAAAATAATATATGAAAAAGGCTCAAATAAATAAAATTAATAATAATAATAAGTATAAGGCTATAAGCCAAGGTTTTAATGCTGTGTTATAATATTATGAAACAAAAGTTTATTATAATATACGTTTCGATCCTTGGAATCTAATTTCTCACGTTGTTATAATTATTCTTAATAACGTTCAATATCATCCATAATGAAAATTTTACGTACATTGTGATGAATTTATATGTTATTATAATTACCGTCTAAATTATTCGACATGTTTGTCATGTTAGTGTCATTCAAAGTTGTTGTTTTTTTTAAATTGTATCAGTTTCAACACTAAGAATGATCCAATTAAGTTCGAAATGTATATTATAATAAATCCGTATAACAAATCAAACTAACCAAGACTTCTTATAAATCAAAGAAAAGATACGGACAATAGGAATCAAGCGCAGAAGATGTCGCACAAATATCAATGAAATGTGAAACTTTGTTCGATACCCCTATCGTTTACGGCGTCTAGTTATCGTATAATCACATTGATAAAGAATCGATCAATCCACGAGATGTCGATTGTTAAGCGACGCGTGCGTCGCGCGTAATCGATCAGAAACATTCAGATCATTATGGCCGCTCTAACTCTCATCGTGTCTCGCTTCGTGATGAATAAGTTTTTATCGCGCTACCGCACCGTTGAGATCCTTTCCGCATCTACTATAAAACACGTTCGCCCGCATTTGAGGAGATTTAAATAAAATTTGAAAAGCAGGGAAAATCTCATTTTTCTCGACCAAGTGCCCTCGAAGCAATCATACCGCGGGAAACGCTTAGTGATCGCATGGCCGTGCCATCACAAATCTATTGTGCACGCAGTAAGATTCGTCAACAAACTTCTTTATTCACTAAAACGCACTACATGTTTCAGCTCACTTTTGAGCTTTTTTCAGAGACAATATAAACCAACATATACAAAAATTGTTAATAAAAATTATCCTGTTATGATGAGCTCTCCTACATCGAAATTTTAAATGTCGGAATTAAAACCAAAAAGAATGAAAGAAAAGAAAAAAAAAAATTAGGAAATATCATAAAATAGAATATGGAGAACTAATTTATAAAACAATTTTAAAATTATAATTAATTATCCAGCAAATATAAGGACGCTCACTATGCTCACAGAGCACCATATCGCAAACATTATTATAAAAACAATTCAAGAACCGACTCCTGATAATGTTGGCTAGTCAGTATTAGACACAACGAGTCACTTTTTGTTTTCTAGTTAATAATTTTTCGAAATAACAAATGGAAAAATGTATCATTAAAGCGTTAATGAATTCCAAGAACAAGAAAATTGGAAAGTAAACATGCCAAAAAGACTGCGTATACACGACACTGACTGACTAGACATGACAAAAATTCAAGTCTTTATAACTTGTCTATGATCGGGAGGTAGACCTTGGGAAACTCCTCCATATCCGTCTGCAGGTTGAGTCCATGCGTTTGTCACGCAGTAAAGGGTCCTTATGCATTCTCTATGAATTCTCGCAATTTATTAATATAAAATGATACTCTCATACGCTATTCAATCTACTAAACTTCTCAGTAATACCACAAACGAAAGGAACAGTGAACTATGAAGGCTGCATTACTTCAACTCTATTATCATTAACAACACTCTTTCTATTATTAGCTGTAATAATTTTCTTCAAACGATTGTTAATATTTTCAAATATAAAGTTCAATCATTCTCTAACAATACTTTAATAATGAAACATTTAACAAATTATCAAGATGAAATTTAGAGTTCGAAAGCAAAACTACCTTATTAACTAATCTCGCGACTATACCTATTTTTTGAGAAACCGGATGCTGTGACCTAAAATTCAAATATCTATCCAAACAAATTGGCTTGTGGTCCAATCAAACTCTATCAATTCATTATTCCTAATCATTGTATTAAATATACAACTTTGCTTTCGCCGTTTTCCTATAGATGGCTTTAGCGGTAAGTGGTGGTCGAAATAAATAGATCATAGACGTCATACAATAAACTTGGGCATCTGTCAACATAACCCCATAGAAACATTAGTCGATTTGTGTCTGCATCATAAAGTTATTCTCGATTGAAAATGTCAGTTTACGAGCCAAATTCTCGTCATTTGCGGGAGGTTTTAATTTTTTGCTTCAATATGAAGAAATCTGCGGCTGAGGCTCATCGAATGCTCTCAAATACTTATGGTGAGGCCGCTATTAGTGAAAGAACGTGTCGTGAATAGTTTCAACGCTTCAAGAACGGTGATTTTGACGTCCAAGGTCATGCTCTGTATTTGGTGGGACCAGCTCGGTGTAGTGTATTATGAACTGTTAAAACCGACGAAACAATCACAGGCGATCGGTATCGAACGCAATTGATGCGTTTGAGCCGAGCATTGAAAGACAAATGGCCGCAATATAACGAGAGACACGATAAAATGATTTTGCAGCATGACAATGCTCAACCCCATGTTGCGAAAGTGGTCAAGACATACTTGGAAACGTTGAAATGGGAAGTCCTACCCCACCCGTCGTATTCTCCAGACGTTGTTCCCTCTGACTATCACTTGTTTCGATCAATGGCACACGGCCTGACTGACCAGCACTTCCGGTCTTATGAAGAAGTAAAAAATTGGATCGATTCGTGGATAGCCTCAAAAGATAACCAGTTTTTTCGACGCAGGATTTGTACGCTACCCAAAAGATGGGAGAAAGTAGTGGCCAGCGATGGATAATACTTTGAATCATAAATGTATAACCAGTTTTTAGAATAAAGCCTCGAATTTTGGAAAAAAAACGGCGGAAGCAAAGTTGTACACCTAATAACATCCAAAAAATTCAATCTATCATCTCCTACTTCCATAGTGAAGCCTAGGTTTCTGAGAACTAAAAAATATCAAGAATAAAACGAAGACTCAGGTGCCGTCAATAATATGTTGTCAACAAATCTATATATAAAAGGGTAATGGAAAGCGAATCAAAGACAAAGCTTTAACCTCCAGCTCTTGCATAATTAGATCCGCGATGACGGGAGACAACGACGAGCTCATAGGAGGGTACTTGTAATTCTACCTATACATAACTCTATCAAAAACAAAGAAAATAAAATCCAAAACAAATTAAACCGTTCTGATAAATTCCTTCTCCGGCAAACACAAATCTCTAGAAATAAATCGCCAATGGTCCTTAATACAGTCCATCGCATAGTCAATGAGGACGTTGTGAAGAGGCTCACAACATTCAGTGACATTAACTGAAATTCATCACTCAAACGTCTATCATCAAGTTTCTTAATAAGTTTATAACTATTTTCGATACGACTATCTGCCTCAGGAATTGTTTTTATGATAATATTATGAAGAAACACTGTTAACGAACAAAAGGCTATTTATATCAGAGGAACAGACGTGTAGACAGTTGAGATCAAGAAAAACGGAGCATAAGAACCACATCGGATGAAATACCTCTACTCGTAATGTCATGACAGAACATTATAAGAAGACCATAATTTTGATTGGAACAACGTTACAATACTGGACGAAGAGCGTATTACACTACAGGAAGAGATTGATTTTGGAGATGATATTCATCAGGAAACAGACGCATGGATTCAATCTGTAGACGAATATGAAAGGACTTCCCAAGGCCTATTTCCCGCTCAAATTATATATATTGGATCATTTACAAAGTATCCGCGGTTTTTTGTTACTAGATGATGTTGATGGTCATATATCAGGCAACACTAATCCAATTGTGTCCATCGAACGCGCGTCTGAAAGATGACATTTTAGGTTACATTTTTTGTAAACAAAGTTTGGTAATTCATCAATCGTGTCAAAAGTTATATTGGTTTAAAAATGAGTGAAATTTCTGAAGAAATACGCTATGTGATGCTTTTTTACTACAAAAAAGTCAAAAACGCAGCACAAACATGCAGAAAAATTTGTGAAGTTTACAATGCGGATGCTGTAAGTGAACGCAGGATGCAGAAGTGGTTTATTCGATTTCGTTCTGGAAATTTTGATGTCAAAGGTCGACCTCGCTCTGGTCGGCCAGTCACTGAAAAAGTCGATGAAATTTTGCAACTGGTCGAGCAAGACCGGCATGTGAGCTGTCAGGAGATAGCCAATGCACTAAGAATCAATCATATGACAATTTAGAATCATTTGAAAAAGGCTAGCTACAAGCAAAGTAACTCGATGTTTGAGTGCCACATGAATTAACGCAAAGAAATTTGATTGACCAAATTTCCATCAGCGAAATACTACTAAAACGCAACGAAATCGAACTCATTTCTGAAGCAAATCACGGGCGATGAAAAATGGATAAAATACAAGAATATTGTTCGTAAAAGATCATGGGGTAACGCGGCGAACCATCACAAACGACTTCAAAGCCTGGATTGATGGCAAATAAGGTGATGCTGTGTGGGAGTCGTCCATCATGAGGTGTTACATGGCCTAACGATTAATTCAGAGCTCTACTGTTCACAACTGGATAGATTACAGGAAGCGATTATGGAAAAATTAAGGAAAAACGACCAGAATTGATAAACAGAAAAGGTGTTGTCTTCCATCATGACAACGCCAGACCACACACATCTTTGATGACACGCCAAAAATTGAGGAAGCTTAGTTGGGAAGTTTTGATGCATCCACCGTATAGCCCGGGCCTTGCACCGTCTGACTACCATTTGTTTCGATCTCTGCAGAATTCTCTTGATGGAAAAACAAAAGGCCGACAAAAGAGCTGCCGAAAATCACTTGAAAAAGTTTTTCGCTAATAAACCACAGAAGTTCTACATGGATGGAATTATGAAATTACCTGAAAAATGGCAAAAGGTTATAGATAATAATGGCCAATATATACTTGATTAAAATTGTAATAAATTTTCAATAAAGAAAAATTTCATTCAAAAATTGAACAAAAAACCGGATACTTTATAAATGACTCAATATATATAGACAAGTTATAAAGCCTTGAGATGTTGTCACATCCAGTCAGTCAGTATCGTTTGTATGCAGTCTTTCTGGCGTGTTTACTTTCCAATGAGTCTTTCTGACGTGTTACTTTCTTGTTCTTGGAATTGATTGACGCTTTAATGATACATTTTTCATTTATTATCTCGGAAAATTATTAACTAAAAAACAAAAAGTGATTCACTGTGTCTGATACTAACTGGCCAACATTCATCAGGAGCTGATTCTTGATTATTCTGAATTATTTTTTTATATTAGGTGTACAACTTTGCTTCCGCCGTTTTCCTATAAATGGCTTTAGCGGTAAGTGGTGGTCGAAATAAATAGATCATAGATGTCATATAATAAACTTGGGCATCTGTCAACATAACCCCATAGAAACATCAGTCGATTTGTGTCTGCATCATAAAATTATTCTCGATTGAAAATGTCAGTTTACGAGCCAAATTCTCGTCATTTGCGGGAGATTTTAATTTTTTGCTTCAATATGAAGAAATCTGCGGCTGAGGCTCATCGAATGCTCTCAAATACTTATGATGAGGCCGCTATTAGTGAAAGAACGTGTCGTGACAATGAATGGTTTCAATGCTTCAAGAACGGTGATTTTGACGTCCAAGGTCATGCTCTGTATTTGGTGGGACCAGCTCGGCGTAGTGTATTATGTTAAAACCGACGAAACAATCACAGGTGATCGGTATCGAACGCAATTGATGCGTTTGAGCCGAGCATTGAAAGACGGCCGCAATACAACGAGAGACACGATAAAGTGATTTTACAGCATGACAATGCTCGACCCCATGTTGCGAAAGTGGTCAAGACATACTTGGAAACGTTGAAATGGGAAGTCCTACCCCACCCGCCGTATTATATATCCAGACGTTGCTCCCTCTGACTATCACTTGTTTCGATCAATGGCACACGGCCTGACTGACCAGCACTTCTTATGAAGAAGTAAAAAATTGGATCGATTCGTGGATAGCCTCAAAAGATGACCAGTTTTTTCGACGCGGGATTCGTACGCTACCCGAAAGATGGGAGAAAGTAGTGGCCAGCGATAGACAATACTTTGAAGCATAAATGTATAACCAGTTTTTTACAATAAAGCCTCGAATTTTGGAAAAAAACGGCGGAAGCAAAGTTGTATACCTAATAGTACACCTAATAGTAATGTTTTATAGTAATGTTTTCGATATGGTATTCTGTGAGCATGGTGAGCGTCCTTATATTTACTAGATTAATTATAATCTTAAAATTATTTAATAAATTAAAATTAGAGTAAAAATGCTGATATATTTTCTTAAAAAATTATAAAATGTCACTTATTTCGATCTATTAATTAAATAATTAAACGATCTATTAATTAAATAATTAAATAAATTAAATTAACTTTAAATTAATATAATCAACAAATGTTTCGGCTTACGAAGCCTTCTTCAGTGTTAAAACACAGAAATACAATCTTAAATTAACAAATAGAATAAATAATTGTGAAGTCTTCGATCAAGTGATTCTATCTTACTGAAGACATATGTTTTACTAAAAATATATAAGAAGAGTGCTTCCCTTTAGAATTATTGTTTCTTCAATCAACACAGTTTTATTCGTTAGCTAGTTATTTGCAAGGTATTATTTCTGAGTATATTCCTCCTGCAAAGAGTAGAAAATAGTTTTAAATTTCATAATAAATTAACTGAAATGACGATTGATAAAACAGAAATAATGATTTCATTGGATGTTACTTCTCTGTTCACTAATGTTCCGTTAGATATTGCGCTAGATGAACTAGTGAGAAGGTGGGACTCCATTAAATGTGCCACAAACATATCAAAAAATGAATTTATTAATGTGATCAAATTTGTCTTAACATCGACATATTTTACTTTTAATGGGATTATTTACAAACAAACTTTTGGTACACTTATGGGTTCCCTCGTTTCCCCATCATTTCTAACATGTGATGGAGGATTTGGAAGAGAGAGTATTAAATTCTTTATAATTTCTGATTTCTACTTACTTTAGATATGTTGATGATGTCTTTATGATTGCACCTAAAGATAAGGTTACTCAAATTTTAAATTTATTTTAAATTTATTTAATGAACAACATGATAGACTTAAATTTATTATTGAATATGAGGAAGACCATTGTCTAAATTTTTTGGATTTAATAATCGGTCAATAAAGACATTACTATTATTTTAGATTGGTACCATAAAAAGACGTTCTCGGGCAGGTATTTATCTTTCTATTCGAATCACATGTATTCATTTTACCATTTTATACTTACTCATACATTTAGAATTACATTTTTTTTTTATTACGATTTGAAGATGCATCATATCTGTAATATATTTAATGTGGAATTTAAATAGTAATGTTAAAATATAGACGTAAGAAATTCTTCGGATTAAGTGAAAGAAAGTCAGATCGTGTTGAGAGATATCATATTATAACCGCAGTCAATAATAAAAAATTACATTATAGCTTACATATTTATAAAGCATTAATTTAAAGAATTTTTAATGTTGTAAGTTAGTTTTCACTTTTTTATCTATATTCAATAAGCGTAACAATATTCAATAAAGGGATATGTGTGTCACCTCTGGAATCGATTTAAAATCTTTTTAAAATATCATTAAACACAATGACATAAAGAAAACACGCTTTTTTAATGCATGCCTAATTTGATTGTTTGTACAAAGATTTATCGTTGAAAGGAAATTTATCGTGAAGGAAGTGACGGTGTTGAGAAACGAAACCATTTTCTCATAACATTTTTACATGTCCCATGCCATGGGAATTTCTTGACAAAATCTGAAAAGGATTGCGCTTCCTGGTTGAGTCACCATGGATTGCAATGAGAAGGCAGGATTCCGTACAGCATAATGAAACGTCTAATTACAATGATTGTAATTGGTGTGGAAGAGAATGATGACAATAAGGCTCTCATATACGTTAAAGGATTTTAAAAATGCTGATATAGTCAATAGTGACAACTTGACCAATGAGATCCTGAATGCTGATTACGAATGTAGATTCTTTACGTAATTTGGATATTACTAATATTGTACGATGTGAAAAACATGTTAAGAATCGTGCATTACAAAATGTGTTTAAAATATACTGATGGTTGCAATACCTGAAAGAAATGTATCAAGTTTAAAAAATAAAATATAAGATTTCTTTTTAAATATGTTTTAATTTTTTTCCCCGAAATTCATTTTTGAAAAGAGAATAGGAGTAGATAGATTTTATTGTCATTGGCGTTGATCCCTTAAATAAAAGAGATTCGATATCGTTAGAGTACATTCTTATGATGTACGTCAATTTGGTATCCTTCGACCATGTCGCAACTGTTCTTCAAAATGTAATGTATATAAAAAAAAGTCCTCTCCATTTTAAGGTGTGTAAAAAAAAATGTATAAGAGAATACTGTTTAAAAGAAGAGCTCCGTTACCGCATCAATCGTTCAGAGAGCTTCAACAGAGTTCAGGTATTGCTAATTATAAGTTCTCCGAGAAAATAAAATATCTCAAGCCATGAACTATTATATTCCAATTCAACAGGATGAGTGCAAGAGATAGTAAGTTCATTTAATTTTATAAAATATTTTGTTTGTACGTATTATACGTTATATATTTTTGTAAGAACTCTTTACATGTTTTCTTTTTTCAAAATATTTCCTTTTTTCTCGAACATCATCTAGTACATCTTCAAAATCTCATTACATGCCTTGTATCTTGAGGAGGAAATATGCATTAACATCGATAGCATACAAATTTCTGAATATTAGGATCGTTGTAAGATCTATGTCTCATGTGCAAATGTGATTGTGCAAATGTAATTGTGATTAGTAGATCGAGGCAATCGCATATTCATACTTCTTGCTGGAAGACGAGAGGCGTGCAGATATCAAGCGATTAATGCAGTCAACAGTCCCATTATCACCGATTCAAGATCTATATGCGGAACTTGTTAAAATATATGATACGAATAACGTAAAGTTAACATATGAAATAGCACGTGAAACCAACAACTGTGCTTTTCTTATTTGAGCTTGAGCAATGTGTTGAACATGTATTCTATGAACTGAATCAATATACCATACGCACGATGTTAATAAAAAATTCGAATATTTTGTGTCATTTTTAAGACAAAATTGTATTACTAATAAAAGCGATGCTGCAAACTTTGTACAAAATTTATGACAAAAATTCTATTAGAATGTGAACTAATAGTCTATGATTTAGATTATATTGTACATACAGCATTACATGATAAATAAATATATATTAAAATATATATTCTTTTCTTCTAAAATTATTTTCCTTAATATCTTCGCCATTTCTTCTTCATATTTTATCGTAGTAGTATTGAATTAATTAATAAGGAATGGCGTGCTTGGCCATTTGTATTACAATACATTGATAAAAAAGAATATTATTATAATTAGTATTACCAGGATATATTATTAAAAATTCATAAAGCATTATCATAATTAATTTCTAAGATGTATTATTAAAAATCGTAAATATCATATCTATTTAAGTCTCATACGAAAGTCTCATGGAAAGCGTTCATCGAGAAACGTGCAAATGTTGAGCGATTAGTGTCAACTCTTCTCTAATGATTCAAGATTTAATTGTGGAACTTGTTAAAATTGGTAAAAATGAATATACAATATAAAAATATCATTGTATGGTATGTGCTTGCACATGAAGCTAAAAAACTATTTTTTTCATGTTTAAACTCGAATATTGTGTCGAACATATATACTTTAAATTGTGTCAGTATACTCACGATATTAGTGAGAAATTTAAATATTTTGTGACTTTTTTACAAAATTGTATTATTAATCAATACGATGCTGCAAATACTTTACACAAAATTTATGATAAAAATTCTATCATAGAATGTGAACTAATAGCTTACGCGTTAGATAATATTGTATACGCTGCGTCACATGAAAAATAAATGTATGTATTAAACATATTAGTCTTCAAAATGATTCATTCCTACCATTCCTTCCTATTATTTTTTTTTTTTCAACTCCAAGTTACTAGATAAGAAAGCGCATTTTTGTATTACATTACTAAAAATATTATCATAATTTTTTTTGTTGCTAAGTATATCAAATAAAAATCATAAATATTTATTTAAAAAAATTATTTTAACATAATTTTAAAAGAAAAAGAGAACGTAGGAGAGAATATAATGGGAGGAAGAGAGAGCGTTAATAATAGACTACAACGGTGAGATAGAAAAAACTGTATTCTACAATGGGTGGAAGAGAGAAGATAATAGATTGAAGAAAGAAAGAAGGAACAAATCCCTTCCCCCTGTAACGTCATTCCCCGCGAGATTCTAATGCACTTCCCCCTCCCTGACCCCTCACACACACACACACACATACACACGTGCGCGCGCGCGCACATACCTCGTATCGCATTAACACATAGTGATTCAGAACTGCTGTATCTATTCTAATGTTCCTATCTTATTGTAATCTACCATAATAATTTTTTGACGTTTGAATTCTTTATATATTGACACTTCAACACTGATGATTTTCAAATTTTCATTGTATTCATTATTTATTCTGTTTGTTAATTTAAAATTGTTTTTCTATTGAAGTTTTAATATTGAAGAAGGTTTTGTAAGCTGAAACGTTTGTTAATTATATTAATTTAAAGTTAATTTAGTTATAGCTCGAAATAAGCCATGACATTTGTAATTTTTTGATAAGTTAGTTCTCCATATTCTATTTTACGATATTGCCTAATTTCTTTTTTTCTTTTCTTTTTCTTTTTCTTTCACTCTTTCTAGTTTTAATTCCGACATTTAAATTCTCAATATAGAAGAAGATTCTCACCATGATAGGATAATTTTTATTCACAGTTTTTGTATATGTTGGTTTATATTATCTCTGACAAAGGGTCTCTGGAAAACTCAAAAGTGAGTTGAAACATAAGAGCGTTTTAGTAAATAAAGAAGTTTCATACTTCAATGATATATTATTTTGCGTGACGTCTTCTGCGCTTGACTCCTACTGCCTGTATCCTTTCCAGTTATTTGTTATAATACTAATATAACTTTTGTTTCATAATAACACATTAAGACTTTGCTTGGCTTATAGTCTTATACTTATTATTAGTTTTTTTTAGAATTTTAGAAAACTTTTATGATTTATATTATTTCAGGAATATTTAGCGTTAGTTGGGAAATAACTCATTTAATTGACATCAAATTATCAAAGTCAACGAAATTCCATCGAATTGAAATATTGCTCGAAATTTGAAGTTTATTTCAATGTTTGTATTTTTTATAAACATTTTTTTAAAAGAAGATGAATATATTCATCGTTAAACTTTTAAACAAGCAAATTATGTAGTATTTATTAGAACATCATTCATCATCGATATTTTATTTTGATATCAATTCGAAGTTATTTCGATTCGCTTCGAAAACAAAATTTGTTTAAATTTTAAATTATTATTATTGTGTATTAATTATTATCTTTTATTAAAACAAAGAGTTTTCTTTTTTGTTTAACAATAAGATGTAACAGTTAATATATAATAATAATAATAATAACAATTTTATTTTAAACATTTTTACGGATCCATATTATTTTAACGATTTTTAGAGATCATATGTGTAAATTTAAATTTCATTGGCAATGAGTTTTCAAAAATTAATTGTAATTAATAAAATACATAAAATATACACGAAACAGCGAAAACATCTGATTAAATTAGAAATGTAATCATAAAAAGATAATTATTTTTTTGTTAAAATATTGTATTATTGTATTGTTTAGAGCATCGAAAATTTATCGAATCATTTTGAGCGTCAAAAATTCATCGAATCGAGTATCATAAATTCATCAAAATCGATAAATATTTCGATCATTTTTCGTATTTTCATTCACTGAGGTTCTAATGATTGCTAGGGTTGCGATGAGGCACATCCTGCTGGAAGAAGTGCATTTATAAAGTGCTTTGAAATGCCGTGCTGTATAATATCAAGCAAGTCATCTAGCATCCATGTTGTGAATCCTGAGTGTGACCTCGGTCATACACAGCAGAAAAATGATAGGCAAAAGGCGCCTAAAAATGAGAGCAATTCAACTAATGGAGATAATCCCGACAGAAAAACACCGGTCCGCCAAGGTTATTGGTGGATAAAGAGCGGAGGAAACAAACACGGAAGTATAGTAAGTACTTCAGGTGATAGTCCAGGTATCCTGGAAAATTCACCTTCTGCGGAGACAAGAATTCTGGGAGGGGGGGAGGAATTATCTATTGTTTTTACAGGACTTCTACAATAGGGGATCATACGATAGTAAGATCAACTCCAAATATGTTCTTTGCTATTAATTATAATAATTGTAGCCTTGAAGAGGACAATAAATATCTAGATTTGAAGAAATAGAACTATTGTGCTCATAAATGAGCAGTGAAATCAAAATATTTTAAGAAGAAAATGAAAAAAATGAATATTGAAAAAAGCTAATTGCAAAGCTAATTGCAAACTAAGGCAAAATGAGGCAACGTAGTAACGTGGGCAGCCCGATATATTGCACGAATAAAGAAGAATTAATGTGGGAAATTGAATCTTCAAAAAAAGAGACTTAAAAAAAAGCAGTCTCTTCGTCAGAAATTCAACAATTTGATAATGCTGAAAAAATAAACAATAAACAAATAATGGAAACAAAGACACTAATAAGGAAGCAACAATCGCTATCTCATATTAATGTGGTTTGAATAGAGAACTATGCCAATCTACACTCCTTGCTGAACGTGGACATGCTAATGGAGCATAAAATCACGACTTTAAGCAATAATGTATGCAAGATTAATATTTTCGGCCTTGATGTCTATAGGAATTTGACGAAAAGATTAAATGCAAAAAACATCCAATTGTAAAAGATATGAGTTATGGCTCGAGGACTTCATGCATCGTGTGCAAAAGAAAATATAGTAGAGGACCTGTATAAAAGAAGTTTTAAAATACTTGAATATTGTGCAATGAATATCATCAAGAAAAAAAAACAAAAAAATAATTAAGGCGCACAAATTGTCACTAAATGGGCTTCTTCTCTTTATATTGATACGGTTTAGTAGGTATACTAGGCGAGTTCTAATCCACTGTGTGTAATGTGTACGTATATGCAGTATGTATGTGTGAAGGATCCGAGAGTGGGAGAAGTACGTTGTTAGACTTAGGGTTCGAGAGGGGCGAGAGAGAGGGGGAGGGACTAACGTCATTGGGCGACGGGACCGCGGGAGAGACTGGCGTTATGAGAGCGGTAGAAGGAGATAGAGCCGATCTTGTTATTCTCTCTCTTTCACCAATTATATGATGCAGTTCTCTCCTTCTAACTCATTGTAGCTCTACATTTACCATCTTGCTCTTTCTTTTTCTCGTTGCAGTCCCATACCTACCATATTATTCGCGGTCTCTCTTTTTCCCGTTGTATTCTCTCCCTCGTCTTTTCTTCTCAATTTTATTAAATAGATTTATTCAACGATTTTTAAAATGATATGGCTTAGCGTCTAATTATAATATTTTTTATTATAATATTAGGTGTACAACTTTGCTTCCGCCGTTTTTTTCCAAAATTCGAGGCTTTATTGTAAAAA
>NW_017259556.1:0-6324 GCF_001594045.1 Atta colombica
AAAATTAATTTTATAAATTTAAAAATTATAAAATTTTATAATATTTTTAGAAAATTGTGGAATTTTTCTATACGAATCGGAACATTTTTTACAATTGTCGATAAAATCTATATCTTTCTTCTAGTAATTCTTTGTATCTTATTTTATTTCTATTTCTGCTGAATAACATTACTTTTATTTGTACTTTGTACTACTTTGTAGTTTATTTAATATAATCTTATTACGTCATTTTTTATTGAGAAATTTCAGGGAATAATATTTCTTACCATAAATGCTGACAACCTATTAGCTGTCTCTTATCATAAATGAGCACAAAATCAAGAAAAAACATCATCGACTCTATCAAAGTCTAGCTAAACTAATTCTAGCTTGAATCGATCTCGATTTTTAAATTAATGAAATTTAAACGTTGATCTATCTATACAAGTTTCCAATATCATTTGGAAGTATAAAAATAGTATCATTATTGCAGTAGTATTACTGATACGTAATAGTGTCAATGTTGAATCAATAGTGTTACTACTGTAGTGTATGATGACATATGACGTAACATAGAACTACTTTCAGTAATTGTAATATTTGGTATAAAAAATTTATTAGAGTAAAAAATACATATATATATTTATATATACATCATTAGAGCAATTTGTATTATTTCAGCTGATAAAAATAATATTTTACAGTATTATTAAAAACAAGTTATTACCATAGATGTTATCATTTATACATTACTACTATGTTTAATATTATATTTTTTTATATTCTGCCTCTTTCATAACATCTTTGAACAGATATGTTACAACTGTACCATTAGCATATCCATTAGCGTATCCATTAGTTATAGGTGCTCATGGTTCTTCGAAGGAATAGTTTCCATACGATCACAGAAATGAAGTATAGTAAATGGAGGTTCGAATTCGATGAGTGGATAACCGCGCATGAATACATCAAAAAATTGGTTCTCAAATTCAAAATAAACTTTTTTTATTAAATAATACTTATTTTCACAATAAAATTTCAATGAAACTTTAATGAATTTTCTTCACCACTATTACGCTTAGTGACACTACTTGTCAAATTTATTTATTGCATTAGTGACACTAGTAATATATTTTTATGCTGACTAGATCCATTCAAGATTTTATTTCCAATTCGAAAATTAATCGAAATTGGAAAATCAAAAAATCCATCGAAATCAATAGAAATTTCGAAAACTTTCGACTTTTATTTTCGACATCGAAATGTCTTTTCGAGAAATTATTTCTACTATTGATCCATTTCTCAAGAATAAAGTACTCTTCGCCATGAGCAGAATCAGTCAATCGCTATTTCCATAATAGAAATATTATAATTTGTGCCGTCAAAATATGAAATTTCAGATTTTATACTTCTTCCGTTCCTTCAGAAACTACCCCCGACTCTTATTAGACACAAGAGTAAAGTACCCTTCGTGACAAGCAAAATCAATCGCTACTTCCACAATAGAAGCGTTATAATTTATGCTGCCAAAATATGAAGTTTCAAATTTTTACTTCGCTGTTCTTTGAAAGCAAAAAAGGAAAAAGGAAAATAGAGAATTAAAGGAGATATAAGTAATACTGATTTTATGCTGCAAAATTATTAATTTGTGCTGCAAAACATAATTTCGTATAATTACATATCATTTAGAAAAAACTTGTGGTGTTGTAAACTTTATATGAAATTGTAGACACACCTATACACACACGCGCGCGCGCGCGACACACACGCACTTTATTATCCGAACCGCACACAAATCGCGTGTGCGTTTTGGCAAATTCGTCAGATCATTTTCACATATGCCGCGTTCGACATTTATATCTATCAAGATTATTTTCAATCGCTTCCGATTCTCCCTGATTTTTCCCGCTCATTCAATTACTGAGGACTATTCTTGTAGATCTTCTTGATCAATTTATCAGATATGTTGGTAGTTGCCGACTGAAGTTGACAACTTTTCGGCTTTCTTGTATTTGGTACTACAAAGGAAAAGCGCACAATCGCGCATTACGAGATCAAAGAGACGCCGAGTATCATTTTCAACCGCCAATAGTTTTTAATCGCCGTTTGTAAAAAAAAACCGATGTCGCGATTTTGATAGTAAGCGGCCATGATTTGATCATCATATAAAGAAAGCCGAAAAATATATAAGGTCTTTGCCTCGTCAATATCGAAGTTAGTCTCTAGCCATTCAGTCAGAAGAATCAGTACGTGTACTTTTCATTATGCATCTAATACGTGATAAACCAAGAAAAGTTGATCCCATAAAAATAAAGGAGACGATATTAAAATATAAGGATTGATATAAAGAATGAAAACAAGATCATTTCGAAAATGAATGATATTTGGAATAGTGCAAGATTTGGATAATAAAGTGACATCCAATTGTTTGTATACGTTTACAATGTGCAATAGATATAATATAAAGGATCTTATTTTTAATAAAGTTTCATGTCCTGACAAATCTGTTTTCGCGAGTGAAAGTCTATTAACAGATAGCTCAAACTGGAATGAAGTGTCTATAAATGTATCGTCGAATGGCAGCAATCAGCAGAATTTCTTGCTTTTCTTACATCGAGAAGATTTTACAAATCTTTGAAGGAAAAAGTATACAAACGTTATGAAAAGGGAAAAACTACTGCTTGCGTAAAGTTTTAGAACCTGGTAAATGACAGGATTACAAATAAGTTTTGGCAAGCTACGAGTATGAAATGTGCATTTCAGTTCAAAAATCATTACATTTCTGCAGATGCTAAATCTGGTGTCATCAATGGTAAGATGATTCTAATTATATGTACTTTTTCTAATATGTTGTTCTTTTGACAATTTTATTTATAAATCTGTATGGACATAAACATGTTATGGCTTACCGTTATTATAACTCTACACGCAAACTGTTTGAAATAAACAGTTATTAAAAATACTTTACCTATATAATAATGCAATTATCATCAAATATCAAAAAATAAATACATCATGTTTCTAATTCTCTAGTTCTAATAGCTTTTTATATCTTTAAGAAATCTTTACAGAATTTTAAAATAATGGTACGGAAAGTAAGAATATTCTTTAAAATTAAAAGTATAAAATTAAAAGTATAAAACATTAATTATTAAAATAAAACATTAATTATTAGAATAAAAAAAATCGTCCATTAAATGTTATCCATTTTCAGTCATGAAAATTTTAGTAACATTAATTTACGTAATTTGGTATTTTTTCTAATAAAAATACGAATTTTTATTATATTATTGATTTAAAATTAATATTCTTATTATTTTTATCGTTTTTATGTATGCATATACTATTTAACGCATTCGTAGTTGTAAATTTAGAAAGGTCATTTTTTTCTTTCTTCTATAAATGCAGCAGTACATTAAAATTATAGAAGATAACGATCCATCCACTAACAGCGTGAAATTAAATTGCACATATTTACTAGGAAAAGGAAATTGTAGTAAAAGATATCTAAAATATCCAACAAGGAAAATTGTCGGGAAAGAATTACAAAATAAATCAGTTTATGTGTATCATGCAGAGAAAGCACACATGCTAATGAAAGAGGGAGATCCAGAGCCTCCTCATTTATTCAGTTCTGCTGTTCTACATACAGCGGAATCAGCGATAAAAACAGATTACATAGATTCAGATGTTTTTAAAGCTTTAGTTATTTTAAAATTTTCGTCATTACAGAATGTAATACATAATATTGGATTAGATCCTTTTTTTATTCATTATTAGAATAATCATTAACTTAATGTTTACAAAAGATACGCTATTGAAAATAATGCAATGTATATTTATTGACCCAACTGGTAGTATCATCAAAATATTAAATAAGAAAAGTGGACATATATGTTTGTGCCATCAATTGCAACAGTGGACAATTTTCGGTTTGTCAAATGATAAGTGAAAGTCACAATGTTAATTCAATACATCTTTTTGGTAGAATGAGTACGTTCTGATGCACCGATACTCAAGGAAGTATATGCGATTCTTCAAAAACACTTTTACTAATTATTCTAATATAGAAAATTACGTGAATTTATGTAAAAATTCTAGTTTGCCTAAATGTTATGTTAGGATTGATGTCGCGCATTTTGTAAAATTGTATTCTAACTTTTTTATTTTCACACACTTGATTAATTGATACTTTGTAGAAACATCGTAAATGCAAAAGATATAATTAATGCTATTTTTACAATAGCATTATCTGAAACCGATGATAATTTAAAAAATGATAATCCTGTACAATGTGATGAAGTACGAATTAAACTAATAAACTTAATAACAAGTAATGAATGGAAATTAGAAGATTTTGAAATCGATAATAGTGCTAATTGCATATCGATAATAAGTATGAAATTGAAATCATATCAAATGTAGATTATCTTAATCCATTTGAAAACTCATGGATCACTTAGGATAAAGAAATTTTAAGCGATGTTAAATCATCACTTATTTCGAATGAAGGCGATAGAATTAATCCTCATTTTTATTCAGTTAGTTGAACGTCTCTAATCGATATCAAATCACTATCTCTTTGGACAAATGTTTGTATAGATAAATTTGGTTATGGCCGCATATCTGCCTCTAGTTCATCTGTTGAAAGCAAATTTAATAAATTAAAATCATTATTATTAAAGAATTGTCCACTATTGCGTATTGATTCTTTTATTCAAAAGCATGTGAATTTTTTACATGGAGTTACAAAAATTATTGATGCTCAAAATAATGATGATATTGTATCTGTTCATACAAAAGATAGACATATATCTATAACTTTTACCTTTTAAAGACCCTTTAAAGAATCAGATATCAGTGTATTATCAAATTCGTATAATTCGTGTCAGAGTAACGATCAGTCAATAATTGCTTTTTGTGTAAAAAATATGTACATGCATTGCCTAAATGTTCCGTACCATTCGAAGGTGCTGAAGAAGGCTACAGCCAATCTCGTATATGCATGACATGCAAAAATATGGAAAATGTAAAAGACATTTTATCAAATCATGAAATCAAGAATTGGCGTAAATTAGGAACAAAAAAATCGAGCGAAAGTAATGCATTATTCTGGGAAAAAATCAACATAAGATAGTTGACTCTTTGAATTGCAAAAAAGCAATGAAAATACTTATTATAAAAAATGGCAATGCTCTATCTTTAAGATCTTTAAAAATACATGATAATAATTAGCAATACATGTGCCTTTGATAGTATATTTCAAATCTTACTTGCTGCAGGACACGATTCAAATAATATTCGAATATACATGAATAAAATAGCAAAAATAAATTTATTTTTTAAATTAATTGACCATACTATAAATAATGATATTAATCCTTATAAAAATTGCGCACAAATACTTCTGCAAATTTTCCCGATGATGTCGGTAATTCCAAATACGTAAATTGCGAGACAAATGTTGGTTATTTAGCTGGCATCCTTTTTAAAGACCCAAGTTTTGTTGAAACACTTGTACCAAGTTTTGGAGAAACATCTCAATTTCTGATTGCTTGGTAAGACACAAAAAATTATCTGTAATTCAAATCGAAGAATCAAAAATCACACAAGCTAATGACTTCGACGAAGTAGTAAGACAAAGTGTTTCTCTGGAAGGTGTACATCCTTGTTGTTCAAAAGACTGTCCAGGATTTGAAAAAACAATATCTGAAACAGATATGATTTATATTATAATATTATATAAACTCGAAGTTGTGTATCTTTCATTATTGTTACTATAATTAGTTATAAAAACATGTATTTACATTTTATGCAATTACAAAAAATATTTTTTTTTACCTTCTATGATATTCTACACTGCAAATTTAATGTAGAAATACCTTTTCTTTTTACAATACCTTTTCTTTTTATATATTTAAGGAAAATATTTTTATTCATTATTATAGTTTTTTCTATTACTAATGTTAGATGACTTTACTTATAAACATTATTTGCTAGATGAAATTATTAATAAAAATTTTTAATGTCATTTTTTTTTTCTTAAACAGCATAGCGTACAAAGTTCTTTACTGTACAAATTAGTATAAAAAAGATACTAAATATTTCAACAAATCTGATTAGATTTTGCAAATTTGCTAGTTTAGTAGAGATCTAGACGAGAATATCTAGTAAGTACTTTAACTATACTAAGAAAAAAAAAATAGTCTAAATTTAAATAAATATTTAATTGAATATTGCTAACTAAACATTTAGTTCAATAAATAAATATTTATTTAATAAAAAGAAATGATTATTAAATCAAATTAATTTTTTGTACTGAATAAATATATTTTTATATTTAAT
>NW_017259556.1:6424-35648 GCF_001594045.1 Atta colombica
TCCTTCACGGAGAAAAATGGTTGAGTAATTTTTACTTTACAAGACTAGTAAAAATATTCTGCCGAACTTACAAACAAACTTTATTTGCACTGAAAAAAAAAACCTAAATTTAAATAAATATTTATTTGAATACTACTAATTAAACATTTATTTACAATAAATAAATATTTACTTAATAAAAAAAAGTGATCGTTAAATCAAATTAATGTTTTTGTACCAAAGAAATATATTTTTATATTTAATAAATATTTAGTTGGTACTATTCAAATAAATATTTATTGAAATTTAGAATAGTTTTTTCTCAGTGTAATATGCTATAAAATCTGTATATCTCTAAATTGGATTCTCTCTTCTTTCATTAATGAAATAATTTTATATATAAATTTATACATGTATTTTACATTACAAGAAATATTGTTTTTTTTTTAATGTTTACAAAGGACCTTCATATATGGAAATCAAGTTGAACAATATTAATAAATCATTTTAAAATCCTCTAAATGATATTGAATATAAATTACTCGGCATTGTCAAATATAAAAGACCCCTTTTCAAAAGCCATACAAATAACAGGATATTATACAGCATTATGTTTAAGATTTGGACAATGGATAGAATATAATGACTTAGAAAAAAAAGAAAAAAATATTAAAGAAAAATCTTTAATAATAACTTCTCTGTTAATTTATATCACATAACTATCAATATTATAACTATCAATATTATCATTGGATATTATATTTAATTTAATTCTGAACGTCAAACTATGTTATTTGTGCTTAACAAGTTAAACAGCAATGAACAATAAATCATACATTTTAAAGCAGACTTTATATATTAGGAAATGAAAATAAATTTTTTATTTATTGCTATTCTGCAATAATAACATTTGTGTAAAATTTTATGAATAAATTATAATTTGAAATTAAAAGGAAAATAACTCTAATTAAGAATGAAAAATTCCTGAAATTTCTGAAGCAGCTTAATGCATAATTTTGCCGAAGTAAATCTTAATGATTAATTAAGATTTAATTAATATTTAATTAATTAGTACAAAATTACATAAATTTCTAATTCCGTAATCTGCACGCCGAATTATTTTTCCAATCTTCAATTGAATTCATACAGAATCAGAAAAATATTTTATAATTTTTTATGCTATAATAAACATGTTATAAAAATATCAGTAATAGAATCAGTATTAGAATGAGAACCTTATATAGCAAATAATTTATTGCGAAACATATTAGATGGAAGTCACACACAGATATCAGGTATTTCGAGCATCATCACTATTCGAATTCCACGCTTCAGGATATAAAATCTGAAACTTCATACTTTTGCAGCGTAAATTATAACACTATTGTGGAAGCTTCTATTGTGGAAGCAATTGATTCTGCTCGTCGCGAAGGGTACTTTACTCTTGAGCCTAATTCTGTTAGAGGTTAGTTTTTGAGGAATGGATCAATATATTAACTTTTTTGATAGCACAAATTAGCACAAAATCAGTACTATTCAAATCTGATTTTATTTTTCTTTTTTTCTTTTTTTTTTCTTGTGATTTCCTACTAACTTGATGTTAAGCTAGCAGCGCCACACGTTTCTTTTAAACGGCATATGATACAAAATTATTTTTTATAGTACAAATTAGCACAAAATGAGCATTAAATAGTTCAAAAGGTCTTTTTCGATTCTGTTCATTTTTTGTTTTGCTAACTTGACAGAGGTTCGCTTCGCGTGGAAGTCGCGCACCCCTAAGCAGGAAGGAAGGTAGGGTGAGAGTCTTCTAGTATCCGATAAATCAATAGTAGTATCAAAATGTAAATACTAATTTAAAATAACTCTGATTATATATATAATATATGTACACTATCCATCATATACAAGAAGTCATATACAAAAAATAATAAAATTTTGAAGATGTGTTTTATGTAAATATATCTCAAAAATTATAAGAGTCGATTAATTTATAAGGAAAAATTAACGTTCATATACTTTATATAATATGTGTCAAGGTCAAGATCATTGAACAAGTATCTCCTAATGTAAAGATTCACCCATAGTATTTATATTATCTTAAGCGGTGTCTACAATGAGATTTTAATGCGTAAAATTTAAATTTTAAGCTTTAAGCCATAAGAAATTGACCAATCAATTATTTTCTTTACATTCGACTGTGATTGGTCAATTTCTTACAACTTAAGGCTTAAAGCTTAAGTTTTACATTTTAAAATCTCTCTAATTTTAAAATCTCTCTAAAATTGTAGACGCTGTTTTACACAATCATACTTACTTATCTGCAACTAAGTCACAAAGCAATAAAGTGCTTATTTGATAAGTACATGTTATTGATCCTCTATTGAGGGAATTAGCGAAGTAAAGTTACAATTCTACTTAGGTCCTTTTTTCGGAGATTATCACAAATAAACAAGGAATTAATGTTGCTTATTAATTAAATGCTCATTAATTAAATATAAACGTGTTTCGATTGTCCTGTGATGGAAATGATCTATGAAAAAAGGGCCTCAATTAACTTGGGCTATTGTTCCGTATATCTATATTAGTACAAACACTACAAACTTATCTTTTTAAAAAAAGTAAACAAAAGTGCTAAGCATACGTGTTTCTCAAATAAAATCTTACTCTCGAATTCAATCAATAGTAGTTTTAATTTTTCTTCAAAAATATTCTTATTGAAATATTCTTATTTTAATCCAATCCATAACTTCAATTCTCTGTCAAAAATTATTATTCTTCGAAAAGAATTAATGAATCAAATGAAAAATTAAAACACAGATCAATCGTACTAACTACAATCGTAACTAATCAAGTTAAATTCTATCAAATTAAAAAGTAAAACATAAATGGTATTATCTCTTGTTATTTACTTAATTCTAATGATATGTATCATTTGTATAAAAGATTTGATATCAACAAAGATGGCGTCAAGTTAAATTCCTTAAAATTTTATATATCCATTCGTAAAAAATATTTGATCTGTTATTAAATTATATAAATAAATGAAAAGTATTATATAAATAAATGAAGATCGAGATCGAATAAATCGCCTTTTTATTTCCTAGTTTAGTTAGCAATTATCAGTGTGTTTCATTATTATCGACTTAACTGATCCTATTATTTTAGAAAAAACCGACCGAGTTACTATCATAGTATAGACAGCAGTACTCCCTGATCATGTATATCACTAGTGTTCCTTGCAAGAATGAATCTTGCAAGAAAAAATATCAGAAGAACACCTAAAGAATGTATGGAATGCATTCGACGATAACAATGACGTGTCTTAATATGAAAAGTTCATATATATAATACATATCCAGACTTTGCGTCGCAATATCTTCACTTGTAGAGTATGTAGAGAAAAAATAAAAGCACGTATAATACAATCGGAGTGTAAGCAATCGATTAAGTTTATTTAAAACTCGATCGGGACAGCCATTATTGAGATCTAATAACTTCGATCTAATGTAACTCGCCGGTTCGTATAAAGGAGATACGGTAGGTGTCTCGCGCCATGCTTAGCGCCGACACTACCGTGTCTCCAGATTAAAATATACAGAGTGTATGGAAATAATCGCCAAATATTTTTTGGGCAAGTAGAGCGGACTAAATTGAGTCGAAAAGTCCTCTATCATTTTGTAAGTTTCCCCAATAGTTAACATTAGAGACATTAATTCTTAAAAATAGCCGAATACTACTTTGAAATGTATATGCCTACCGATCACTTGGCGCGCAGGCCGTGGGGAGCGGGATAGCCTGGCAAGCGCGCCATCCGAGTTATGGAAGCTTGTAGCGGTGTGCGCGGCGCGGGGCGCTTGTCAATCCGCAACTCCCAAAGCCCGCACGTCAAGCAATCGGTAGGCATATACACTTCACAGTAATAGGCCGGGCAAGCATGCGTATTCAGCTATCTTTAAGAATTAATATCTCATTAACTATTGGGAAGATTTACAAAATGGTAGAGGACTTTTCGACTCAGTTTAGCCCGCTCTACCTGTCCATGAAATATTTGGCGATTATTTCCAGACATCCTGTATAATAGATGTTGTTTAAGTTCAATACATTGCGTTTGCGTTTTAGACATTGCGTTCGGTCATTAATATTGTATAGTACATATACAATATTAATTCCTAAAACACATATATATTCCTACTTATTATTCGTGGAATAATATTAACAAAAATGGAATATTCTGACAATGATAGTATAATAGTTATATTGAAAGTGCTCGCATTCAAATACGTGTGATACGTATCTGAAGAAAAAATTATTATATGAGAAAAGTAGAAATTAAGGAAGAAAAAGGAAAAGATTCACTTAGTTGAAGATAAGTGAAAGGAGAAACATAAAAATTCAAGAAAATCTTAAATAAAAAATGTGAAAAGATTAAACTTCATTTCATTTATTTTAATTTTTTTGGTTATTTCAGTTTTTTTTATAAAATAATATTTCTTGAACTATTTTATATTCCAGTCAAAGAATTTTCTTTCATTTAGAAGTAATGTAATAAAAAAAACTGCACCATTAAATTTTCATATAAGCAACATGATTTATTTTCAAAATTTTATTTCTTCTAGAAGAATGTAAAAATAAAACAACATTTCTGCTGTTCATAGTCTTTTCTTTCTGCCGATTCTTATATTATGATCAATATTTAAAAAAAGAGACTAAATGCATTTTTTTAATTGCAAATAACTTTTTAAATATTGATCATAATAGAAAAATGTAACATATAACTTCTCAGAGACATTATGTAAATATACATTTAATATTATTTCCATTTATGATATAAAAAAATAATAACTTATTTTAATTTTTATTAATTTTTAAAATCAAGATTTTGTAATTAGGCCTTTATTCTATCCACTCCCTTAATTATAATGTCTATAAACATACCAATGATTATGTGATATGAGTATTGTAATTGTCCGAACCGATGTGAATCTGGCGCTCAACTTTATCAAAAATAAAAATTAATACCGCGCAGGCCGTTTGTACTTCGTTTGTACCGATCATTATTTCATTTGTATCTCAAACAGTTAAACAAAAAGTGAAAAATAAAAAATGGTCAGCGCGCAACTTTACGATTTTTAAATTTCATTTATGCCATTCGAAAGAGAATCGTTTGTACTCGTTTGTACTTCTCCTACTTTCGTTTGTACCTCAAAGAGTATACAGCGATACAGCGATTTCAAAATTTCGGAAATGCGCCAAGAGGGGAAGCCGGCCATTTTTAAAGATATCTCTCTTACTTTTGTTTGTATCACATAGTTTTCAGAACGAAGATACTTGTTTTTTATTTCACATAGAATAATTTGACATGGTCATATATCGTTCTTGTATATGATCGTTCCTTCAAAAGCTGTAAATTGCATTTACCATTTTAATTTACGAAGTGTGAGGATGTGATTTACATTATGAATTTTCTGATCATTGCTCTAAAAACTTGTATTCTGCCGCCGGCATTATCCGATAATTAGCATTATCCGAAATGTACCACGGAGAGGTTACGCGGTTGGACTTACACTTCATGTATAATTGTGTTTATGTCAAAGTATGTGCGTGTGAGTGAGTGAATGAGTGAGTGAGTGAGTGAATGAGTAAGTGAGTGAGTGGTGAGTGAGTGAGTGAGAGAGAGAGAGAGAGAGAGAGAGAGTGAGTGTGTGTGTGTGTGTGTGTGTGTGTGTGTGTGTGTGTATGCGTGTGGGTGGGTACTATGTTATGTTTATTTTTATTTAAAGACTAAATGTATAAATGTATAAATATATGTATACATTTACTCTTAAAATATTAATAAAATTTGAGATTTAACAATAAAGAAATATTTGAGATTTAACAATAATTTAATGCTTTACAAAGAATAATATTTAATATATATGTATTCAGACGTCGAGTGGGCCTTGCTACTCGATGCGATTGACTTGTGATCAGTAGATCCGATTCAATTTTACTTGCACCCAACATACGCGATTTATCGCGTTTAAAGATAAACGACTCAAACATGATTTTATCTGATGATTGAGAGATCTTTGATCATCAGCGCCGTTCGGATTCAGCGTTAAACTGTAGGTCACATATATCAATGAATGTATGTATAATGACTAATACTCATGGCAGCGCGGCATTTTAATGCCAAAAGCTTTCTTTCCAAATCCAAAAAAGACTATGTATAATGGAAATGGTTGGAACAGCCCGACATCCAGGAGTGGATGGAAATGTATAAATATATGTATACATTTAGTCTTTAAATAAAAATAAACATAACATACTATTCACCCACATGCATACACACACATACACACACACACACACACACACACACACACACACACACACACACACACACACACACACACACATACACTCTCACTCACTCACTCACTCACTCATTCACTCACTCACTCACTCACTCACTCACTCACTCACTCACTCACTCACTCACTCACTCACTCACTCACTCACTCACTCACTCACTCACTCACTCACTCACTCACTCACTCACTCACTCATTCACTCACTCACACGCACATACTTTGACATAAACACAATTATACATGAGATATAAGTCCAACCACGTAACCTCTTCGTGGTACATCTCGGATAATGCTAATTATCGGATAATGCCGGCGGCAGAATACAAGTTTTTAGAGCAATGACTAGAAAATTCATAATGTAAATCACATCTTCACACTTCGTAAATTAAAATGGTACATGCAATTTACAGCTTTTGAAGGAACGATCATATACAAGAACGATATATGATCATCTATCAAATTATTCTATGTGGAATAAAAAACAAATATCTTCATTTCGAAAACTATGTGATACAAACAAAAGAAAGAGAGATATCTTTAAAAATGGCCGGCTTTAAAAATTCCTCTTTTGGTGCATTTCCGAAATTTTGAAATCGCTGTATCTCCGAACTCTTTGAGGTACAAACGAAAGTAAGAGAGGTACAAACGGGTACAAACGATTCTCTTTCGAATGCCGTTGGTCCCATTTCTATATCTTTAAAATTAGCTAAATTTGCTACATAGGGGTTGCGCAAAAACTGAAACGCGTTGGATCTCCGAATCCTTTGAGGTACAAACGAAAGTAAGAGAGGTACAAACGGATACAAACGATTCTCTTTCGAATGGCATAAATGAAATTAAAAAATCTTAAAGTTGCGCGCTGGCCATTTTTTATTTTTCACTTTTTATTTAACTGTTTGAGATACAAACGAAATAATGATCGGTACAAACAAATACAAACGAAGTACAAACGGCCTGCAGTATTAATTTTTATTTTTGATAAAGTTGAGCGCCAGGTTCCACATCGGTATTATCCGATGCGGATTATACAGTGAAATATACGAATATGTGATTACAGCTTATACAAATTTCGCGTAGCTCTGATGTATTAATTGTTTGTTTAAAAAGCTGTAGTCATTATAAGATCCAGTTTTAATCCAATTTTCAATATAATTTTATATGAAAAAAAGATTATTTGATATTAAAATATAAAAAAAAAGGTAAATAAAGTTTAGCTTTGAAGGAAAATATTAAGTAAAAAACGTATTTCTTCGTACATTAAATAACCGATTTTTGATCAAAGTGATACAGAATTCATTTATTTTTCTTGTTCATAATATTCTTTGTTAAAATGTTTAATATCTATGTTACTTCGATATTAAATATTTATTGTCTTTTTACAATTTCAAATCGAGGTAGAAACATCTTTACGTTGTTATGGACTTTTACTGACAATAATCCAAGTATACTATTATTTACAGGGAATAGAAGTAACTCGTATTTGTAACGAAGTTACAGTTATAAGTTACTTTTTTTGGTAATTTATTGGTATGTAACTGCGTTTCTATCTTTTTCTAATTGTAATGATAAAGTATTAATTGCATGTTTGGTGACGAAAATTTTACAATTATTTTTACCGTTATTTTTAGCATTTTGAACCTATTTACGGTACACAACTTTTGTTTATTCAATTTTCAGTATTTAGATAGTATTCATAATCTGATTTCAAGATCGTTTTAATGTCTTAAGAAATTCCCAAGTAGAATAACAACATTTATAAAATGTTTAAGAATGGTTATTTTTATTTTAAAATTCTTTAAGATTATTTTTAAAATGTTTTTACCGATTAAATAATGTTGAACAAACGTTTTAAAATCGTTGCTTTTTAAGATAAAATATAAATGAAAAGAATAAGTGAGTGATGAAGAATCACATTGGAATTATTCATATATTATTTTAATGAAATAAAGATAATATGAATTTGTCAAGTTACAATGTCTGGCTGTGTAGTAGATTATTTTACAAACTCATTTCCGGTTTTGCCTCATTCGCACTCTGTCCGTACTTTTATTATACTTGAGGTACTCTATGGCTGCTATTTCATTTGTGCGTTTTTGTTGTGTGTAGGACAGAAAGGTCCTCGGATCTCTTTTTTCTATCGATCAACATGTTTAAACAATTTTTTTTTTACGATAAAAACGCATAAATGAAATAACGGCCTTTTAGTATACTCTGTATTTACAGTTACACTCTAATTATTAGGTGTACAACTTTGCTTCCGCCGTTTTTTTTCCGAAATTCGAGGCTTTATTATAAAAAACTGGTTATACATTTATGATTCAAAGTATTGTCCATCACTGGCCACTACTTTCTCCACATCTTTCGGGTAGCGTACGAATCCCGCGTCGAAAAAACTAGTCATCTTTTGAGGCTATCCACGAATCGATCCAATTTTTTACTTCTTCATAAGACCAGAAGTGCTGGTCAGCCAGGCCGTGTGCCATTGATCGAAACAAGTAATAGTCAGAGAAAGCAACGTCTGGAGAATACGGCGGGTGGGGTAGGACTTCCCATTTCAACGTTTCCAAGTATGTCTTGACCACTTTCGCAACATGGGGTCGAGCATTGTCATGCTGCAAAATCACTTTATCGTGTCTCTCGTTGTATTGCGGCCGTTTATCTTTCAATGCTCGGCTCAAACGCATCAATTGCGTTCGATACCGATCGCCTGTGATTGTTTCAGTCGGTTTTAACAGTTCATAATACACTACGCCGAGCTGGTCCCACCAAATACAGAGCATCATCTTGGACGTCAAAATCACCGTTCTTGAAGCGTTGAAACCACTCACGACACGTTCTTTCACTAATAGCGGCCTCACCATAAGTATTTGAGAGCATTCGATGAGCCTCAGCCGCAGATTTCTTCATATTGAAGCAAAAAATTAAAACCTCCCGCAAATGACGAGAATTTGGCTCGTAAACTGACATTTTCAATCGAGAATAACTTTATGATGCAGACACAAATCGACTAATATTTCTATGGAGTTATGTTGACAGATGCCCAAGTTTATTATATGACGTCTATGATTTATTTATTTCGACTACCACTTACCGCTAAAGCCATCTATAGGAAAACGGCGGAAGCAAAGTTGTACACCTAATATAATATTCGTTTCTTTGAGAGAGATCAATCAGTTATATTTTGTAACGCCCTTTGACTAGCTGTTTACGGGAAAATTTCCAGTCATATTTAGGAAATTTTCCAGTCATATAAGGCAGATTAGCAAATTGTTACAATTTTTTTATTAGTAATTTTTTCCATACTTGAATAGATTTAAATTAATGAATACCTATATATTACTTCAAGTACGTCTTTAACTAGATAGTCAATTTTTTCTAATTTTTATCTATGTCTTCAGATACTGAAAATTTAAATTTTCTATCAGTAAGTATACCTATATATAAGAAAAAGCTTTATAACTTAGAAAGGTTTTCAGTGTACTATTCAGTAAAACTTTTTGGTTTGTTTTAACGAGTTCTACATACCTCTACCGAAACTTGGTACCACCTTTTGAGAACACCCTGTATGTATATATATATATATACATTCCTGCATTCGAGGAAAATATTTTATACACAATTGAAGAAAATCCTGAAACATTTTTTTGTCGAAGAAGCGCCCTGCAAGAAAGACCAAGCCATCACATTGTGTGAAACATTTTGCATGATCAATTTTTGCATCCCTATCATGTCCAGCACGTTCAGAATCTTCTACCAGTTGATTTACACGAATCACTTTTTGTTAATGGCTTCTTCATCGATGCAATCAAGATCCACAATTTTTGTGCAATATTTTGTTTACTGATGAGGCATCCTCCACTAGGGATCAATAACGTTCATAACATGCATGTTTGGGGAAATGAAAATCCTCATATCATCACGACATTAGTATCGTTTTTCTGAGAACGTTTGGATAGGTATTTTTGGAGATTATCTAATCGGACCTTACATTTTGCCTAGTAGACTAACAAGACAAATGTATCTTAATTTTCTCGAAAATAATTTATTTCTTTTGGGAGATATTTCTTTACAACATAGACAACGAATGTGGATCATGCATGATGATTCCTGCCCATTTCCTCGTTAACGTTGGACCATTTAATCAATCGTTTTTAAGAAAGATGAATAGAACGTGACGATCTCAGTGTATGACCACTTTGCTCATCGGATTTAAATTCGTTGAATTATTATCTATGGAGACACTTGAAGAGCACGGTATATGCCACATCAGTTGATACAATAGAATGAATTGACTCAGAGAATTGAAAACTGTTGTCAACAAATACGAAATAAACCCGGAACCTTTGAACATGTTCGATCTTCAATGAGGAGACTTACCGAATTGTATGTTGAAATGGACGGAGGGCACATTGAATATTTATCGTAAAAAGTTATTTTCTATTTTTCACAGAAGAAAATAACTCAGAAATAAAAGGTTTTCGATGTATTCAATAAGACTTTTTGGTTTATTTTAACGAGTACTACATACTTCTAAAATTTGGTACTATCTTTTAAGAACACCCTGTATATATATATATACAGGATGTAATCTAAATAACGCTCACTAATTATATAGCGATATTCCTGATAAAAAACTGAGTCGAAAAGTTTTGAACTATTTCTTTCTACGATGCTTAATGATGTAGATATTACCAAATAATGTTAATCCAATCGACACTGGTTTTTAAACGTCTGAAAGCCGCGCACCTAATAGCGTGCGTGAGCACTCCACCGCGCCGCTATGTTGCTATCGCGCAATATTTCTCACGTCATCATAGTAATGTGAAAATTTTTCTTCTGAATTAAAAATCATGTTCCTTTCGAAAGAAGCATCTCCTTTCGTAAAAATTTCGACAAGATATGCAAGTCTCATCAAAACGTATCACATTAATTTACATTAAAAAAAGAAACCTGATCTTATAAATTGTTTAAAAATTTCTTTAAAATCTCTGTGCGTCTCTCTCACATAGGATAGATATATGTATTATCATTTTCTTGTTGATACTTCGTAACTGAATTATATTTTAAATTTGCTCTTTTATTCTTTCATAAAAATCGTTCTGTATAACTACATAAGTGCGTATTACAGATGACTTAATGTTACTCAAAGAGTCCTCCAGAAGAATTTTCTATTTCTCTCAATAACTTTTTCCACGAATGTAGATTAATTTAGATCTCGATTTAACCAATTTTTTAACTTTTTCTAATTCTTACTAGAACTAGAAAAAGATAAAGTGTAAGTTAATCTAAGATTAAAGTTAATCTGCATTGCTGGAAATGGACATAAGTGATTAAAGTAAAACGCCTTGTAATGAAATTTTCTATTTAATATTTCGTAAGTAATGATTGTGTAGGTGAACAAGAAAATAATATTTTTTATTTATTTTTTGTCTTTTTTATTTTATAATAAAGTCGTATTTAACTTTATTTAATACAATAAATATTACTTATACATATGTATTTGTTTTTTTTATTTTATAATAAATATTTTATTTTATAATAAATTTTCGAAATGAGCCCCTCGATTTATGTTTCCGCACGAACAATTGATCGTTATTATACTCGTCGAAGCATTTGATCATCAATAGATGTACGGCTATTTGCATCCTTGCAATGACTTCTTCGGGAGAAGCGGGTTCCTTTGCATACATTACTTGTTTTAGATGACCCCAAAGAAAAAAGTCTAGCGATGTTAGATCCGGCGAACTATTAAAAATCATTATGAAAAATAATAAATCATTTTATCTATATTTTTCTTTTTCAGCTACTATCTTTCTAAATTAAAAGGTTCTCGTGTGGGCCATCATTATGCTATCCAAAGACCCATTATTGTGCTATCCAGCGACCGGGAAAATATTTATTTAAAAAATTCGTTACTTCTCGATATATATCTAGTGTCCTGTCTTGCTGAAAAAACATGTCTTCTTTATAAGAGAGGAATTTCTTCTCAAAGTTTGGGTAACCATTGTCTTAAGAAATCTGCATAATTTCTTCCCTGTAAAAAATATATTTATTACATATTAATATGTATTAACACATATCACGAATCGATTGAGCGATTTTTAATTTTTTACTGTCAGAACTTCTGAAGAATAGGACTCTATCCAATAACCCTATTGCCCAAAATACTTGCCCAGTAGTTTAGTTTCCATCTGAGTTGAAAGCTACGAGTACGTACCACGCATGGGTTAATAACATCCTAATAATGTGAATTGTGACATAATTAACGTAATTGACGTAATTAAATAAATCTGTGTGTGTAAATAGTGACCTAGCTATACCAACTTCTCCCGAAGAAGTCATTGCGAGAATACAAGCTGTACAATCTATTGATGATCAAATGTTTCGACGAGCACGACATAATTGTTCATGCGGAAGCATGCACGAAGTCCACTGGGTTCATTTCGAAAATTCATTATAAAATGAAATATTTATTATAAAATGAAGAAAACAAATACATATGTAAGTAATATTTTATTGTACTGAACAAAGTAAATACGACTTTATTATAAAATAAAGAAGACAGAATGCAGAACGATTTTTATAAGAGAATAAAAAAGCTAATTTAAAATATAATTCAGTTACGAAATATCAACAAGAAAATGATATATGAGACATATGTAAGTAATATTTTATTGTACTGAACAAAGTAAATACGACTTTATTATAAAATAAAGAAGACAGAATGCAGAACGATTTTTATAAGAGAATAAAAAAGCTAATTTAAAATATAATTCAGTTACGAAATATCAACAAGAAAATGATATATGAGATAATACATATGTCTATCTTATGTAAGAGAGACGCACAGAGATTTTTAAAGAAATTTTTAAACAATTTGAAAAATTTGAAAGATTTTTTAGGTTTCTTTTTTAATGTAAATTAATCTGATACGTTTTGGCGAAACTTGCATTCCATGTCGAAATTTTCACGAAAGGAGATGCTTCTTTTGAGAGGAACATGATTCTTAAGAAGAAGAAATTTTCTTTAGAAGAAAATTTTTTACATTATTATGATGCGTGAGAATATTGCGCGATAGCAGTGAAGACAGCGGCATAGCGGCGCGGTGTGTTCACGCACACTACTAGAGGCGTGGCTCACGGATGTACGCTCGTTTAAAAACGGCATGAATTGAATTAACATTACTTGGTAATAGGTGCTTCATTAAGCATCATAGAAAAAATGACTTTTTAACTCAGCTTTTGATCAGGAATAGCTATATAATTAGTGGACGTTATTTCGATTACACCCTGTATATATTTTAAGTGATATTATAAACATTTTATGAATTTCCAACGTTAACTTTAATAACAAATTAAAGAAAAAAATTTTTGTAATAATCTATTTTTTAAATTTTATATTTTATAGAAAATAAATATTCCCTGTAAAGTATTTCGTGTGATTTGATTTCATTGTAATTTTGAATCTGCTTACATATATATATATTTCTAGTGATATTGTAAATGTAACAACTTGCTCTACAGTGAGTGTGTTGTGTTTGTGACGCTGATGTCACTTTGGAAGGCTCGCTCGTCAAGACGGCATGTAATAACGAGTCTTTTTGTTGTAATTCAAAATTTATTGTTAAAATTTGTTCGAAGCAGGCGATAAGCGGTGTTCGTAATCCGGTAATTGATGCGTTCGGTAAGATGCGTGCACAGATAATTCGCACTCGACATCGAATAATTTCTCACAGCTGTTAGAAAGAAAGTGTATCGCGAGCAGTAACGAGATCGGCAAATCTTGCCGTATTCAGATAATTCTCGTGAATTCCCTCGCGATACGAGTATACTGAGATTATATGACAAAAGGCAGCATTAATACGCGATGGAGCTTCGCACTTAATAATTTGAGAAGAAGCGTTACAAATGAATAGGCGATAGCTGATTTATATTGATCGGGATCGAGAAGCGAACTGAACTTTCGCACGCGGAACGTGTGTGCGATAATCAACTTCTCGAGTGTCGTATGCCATCTGAGATAGCGTGATTAAAACAGGCGAGATACACGTATGTTTTGAAATGTTGGTCGCATTGAACAGAGACGATGTCTACGAGCTGTTTACTTGCCATCCCCGAGAAATATATTTAAATTAACGATGATTCCGGAACATACCGCCCGCCTCAAAATAATCCGCATTAAGGTAAATACGCAAGATATAATAATGGTATAATAACGAAAATGAGTTAATACAAAATATAAAGATCGGAACGCAATGCAATCGAAACTTACGATTCGCGATACCGATAACATCAAGTACGTTCAACGGAAACTTCACCTGCCATGACAAAATCTTTAAATTCTTCGGTATTGATCGGTATTGACGGGTAGAAAACAAAGTTTTACAATTGGTCGCATGTACTAGGGACGACCTGTTTTACAGTTACGACGTGAGTTTGCCACCTGGATGACACTCCGTGATTCGATCATGTTCCCATTGGCTCGATGGAGTCAAAGAGTTACGCACGAAAACGATTTGGCCGATTTTGGCCAGTCGTTGGACAACGCGCCATTTTGGGCGTTATTGAAGAGTAATCACCGGACCAAGACATATGCAAGTAATCACCGAACCAAGACCTCAAAAAAATATCTTCGGATATTTGTTGAACATTTGCCAACA
This sequence comes from Atta colombica, assembly GCF_001594045.1. NCBI lineage: Eukaryota > Metazoa > Arthropoda > Insecta > Hymenoptera > Formicidae > Atta > Atta colombica. Next base: position 21,416 of record NW_017259556.1, read on the forward strand.
CGAAAGTCTATTTTCATTTAAGTCAAGTTTGATTCAATGGGAGCGATAAGAGAGATTCCGACCAAAAATGACCGGGAATCAGAGCGTGATAATCAATGAGATTATTGGAAACGGGAGCAATCGGGCATGAATTAAGGTATGCCTCGATTCGATAGAGGAGCATGGACATCTCTTGAAAGGTTAATGTGTGAAGGCCGATGCATCATTTTAAGTGATGCTTAATACTTTTAATGACGACCTTCCTCAGGCCGCCGAAGTGCGGCGACGCAGGGGATAGGAAGTGCCACGCAGTTCCGTCGATAGCGAGTCGGTTTCGGAAATTAAAATCGCGAATGGCTTTTGAATGTACATTGGGTACAGTTCGCGATCGGTGCCATGAAACGTGATTCCATTATCTGAATATATGGACGACAGTAGTCCTCGGCAAGAAACAAATTGAAACGTTGATACGCTGATAAAGGTGGGAGAAGTATAATCGCTGACGAACTCTAAGTGTAGAGTTTTGATCGTGAGGCATACGAATAATGCGATATAGGCCTTCTGCGATTTATGCCCTCGACCGGGAATCGTTCGCTCAGCGATCGAATCTGCATAATCAATGCCGATATGAACAAAGGCGCGAGTGGTGCGATTGACTCTCACAGCCGAGAGGTCATTCATGATTCGACGAGCACATCGGCGCGTTCACGCGTGCATGGTATGCACTTAAAAACGGATCGAATGGTGGCGCGAGTCCGGAGAATCCAGAATTTGTGTCGCAATGACGCGAGCGTTAATTGAGAATCGGCATGCAATCGAAGATGATGGTGCTGGGTAATGAATACTAACAGTGGATGCGCGTATAAGACGATGGTATTCCTCGTCGTTCTTGGGAAGCAAGCTCGATGGAGTCTTCCTCGAATAAGTCCATCTTCATTCGTATAAGGATTGAGAACAAAGAGCGAGCTTCTTTGATACCAGCCGCTTATATTTTAGAACCGCGATCTCATTAGGAAACACTGCATGGTTTTGAGCTAATAGTGTTTGGCGATTTCTTTGGGGAGCAAATTCGCGGTATTCATTTGCGGGTGGTTTACAGCGTCAGAGTCGATTTAGAAAATTATAGATAAGCGGTAATTCGTAGCAATTTTAATCAAGAAGAATAACGCGACGAGATCCACGTTGGTGTAGCATGCAATGCACATATCGAAGGCTCTGAGCGTTATTCGAGAGGAACATTGAAGGATATCGAAAGACACGAGTTCAGCCAGGACTCGAGAGGATGATGCAACCATGGAGGGCCTGACCACCATAGAGTATGTGTCTCGAAAAGATCGGGAGGAAAAGATCTCGCGAAACCGCGAGAAGCGCAGTCCGCGGGATTGGTGTGTGTCGGAACATGATACCAAGAAATTCTAGGAAGAAGTGATTGCACAATCGAAACGCGATTGGCGACAAAGGTTTTGGGAAGGTGACTGAAGGTGACTAGTAATGGAGTCCGTCCAGCAATGACACTCGAGATTCGGAAATTAGAGCGCTGAGCGTGCGAAATGCATCAAGCGAGCGAAAAGCAATGCATCGGATATCGGATATCTAACGGCACGAAGATACACTGCCGCCGTCGATGCGTCGGAAAATCCATGGAGGGCGCAGTGTAGAGTATGAGATCCAGTATGAGAGTATGAGATAAGTAGTCCAGCGCGGAATGCTAATGGCATTGAGACACGGAAGTTGATAGTAAGCGGACCAGTAATCAAAGAATTGGCTAGAATTTTGTCATCTCACTGGCATTAGAAGGACCAGTCGCTGTATTAAAATTATGACAGGGAGTAATACTGATGGGAGTAGCCCCTAAAGAATCGAAAAACTTAGCAATGATTGACAAAATGGCTCGTTTGATTCGTTCGGATGATGATGGTACGGTCACGCGGAATTGAAAGATATTTAGCTTAGGATTTCAGAGTATTCCTAAGACCTTAAGGTGCTCGTCGTCTTGAAGATCCTTATGAGTGGCTAAACCATGATCTGCGGGATAGAGCTCGAATAACAGAGCAGTGGCTTATGGTGCTCGCCCATCGAAGGCGAAAGCCTCCTTCCTTTAATAATTCTATCAATCGCGTGTTTGAGCAAGAATCTGGTCGTCTGCGCCAAAAGCGCAATAGTCAACATATATCTGATGACGTAAAACGGGAACCGTGAACGGAAATTCGGCACCTTCATCGCCGTCTATGAGTTGTTCCAAGACCCGAAGGGCAAGAATTGGCAGCTGTGCCGTAGGTAAGAAGGCGGTAATCCGTGATTAGTCCACCAGGGATAGATTGCCACACAATGCGCTGGTGTCTCGGGAGTCAACTAAGATTTGCCAATACATTTTGGCGATATTGGCAGTAAACACGTAACTGTATTGGCGCCACTGCATTAGTAGCTAAATCCCTCTGAAGTTTAGGTCCAATGAGCATGGTCGTTCAACGACCATGTCCTGTTTGATGTGAAGCGTTGGAGACTCGTAAGCTGTTGCACTGCTGTCGTAAGATAGCCTAATGCGGAATATAATAAGTTTGCTCTGGTTTGACAAACATTTCTGTCAGTTGATTTCAAGTGTTTCGTACTGTGCGAGAAATTCGCGATACTCGGAAGCTTTAATTGGATCTCGAATCAAGCATTATTCCAAGCGGCGAAAGTCCGAAATAGCAATAGAGCATGATTCGTGTGTCGAGATAGGTGATCCATTTTCAAACGATAGTCGGACGATATAGCGTCCTTCCGGTCAGGAATGTGTGGCTCTAAAGTGCTCTTCGCATTGGTGCTCTTCAGGACTCCCAGGAGCTTTCTGAGGCACTTCCTCAATTTTCCAAAAGCGACGAAGATCGCGATCGAGAGTTTCAAGAACAACTTCGTGATGCGCAAGTACAGAAATTGACTCAGTAGTCGGAAATGAAGCTATTGATTCAGAAAGAATCTAGCCGAAAGTCGTATTTTGCGCAGTAGACTCATGTTCGGAATTTTTTCGAACACCGTCGGGAACGAACATGCCGAATAGATCGGCACCGATTATGATATCGATCGGATCCGAACTCATGAGGCCACGATCGAGCTAATAAATAGTGAAATTATCATTGGACGGAATTATCATTACCGCGAGATGGTCAAGAGCGTTATTTTAAACATGAACACAAATAATGCGCTCGATATTTGTTAAACTCTGATCATCATGGATCATCGATTTAATTTATCGCGAATGCTTTCTCATTTGTCAAAACCCGTCAGCAAACTGATCCTCGGAAGATGTGACAATGATCGGAACGAATTATTAAGATCGACTTACGTCGTGTGCCGCGGGATGGGATTTGCGGACTTCGTAATAGTCCAGTACCTCAGCCATGTAGTCGATAGCATCGTGGTAACAGTCAGGAAATAGTTCTGGGTGAAGCATGGGTTGCTTTCAATTTCTCGTCCGCAGCGAACGTAATTTTGCAATCCAGCTCCTGGCGTTTGGCGAAGATCTCCTTGAGGGTTGCGAGGCATTGCCGCGTTATGGCACGTATTACCTCCCAACTTCTTGAGTGTGCGAGATATGGTGCTCATCTGCTAGTTCTGTATACTCATCAGTTCATCAAGAGACTACATGATTTCCAACGGAAAGGCACGATTCAGAATATTTGAGAGTCAAGCAAAACAACAACTTTCCTTGGTGACGATCTGACTCGAAGGACCAAAATGTATTTTGTATTTGTGACGCTTGAGATGTCACCTTGTATGAAAGGCTCGCTCGCCAAAGTGACGAGACAACTGCAAGAGACAAAAATTGTTTATTTTCTTCTCATAGAGCTTTAAAAATTTTTTTAGAATTTTTTATCAACTTTTTAGTACTGCATTTTCTTATTTTTACCAATATGAAAAAATGCGATATTAAAAAATTTGACGTGTAATAACGAATCTCTTTGTTATAACAATTCAAAATTTATTGTTGAGTCGAATTAAGATTTGTTCGAAGCAGGCAGTAAGCGGTGCTCGTAATCCGATAATTGATGCGTTTGGTAAGATGCGTGCATAGGTAATTCGCACTTGGTACGACGTCAAGTAATTTCTCACAGCCATTCGAAAGAAAATGTATTGCGAGCAGTAATGAGACCGGCAAATCTCGTCGAAGATTCAGGTAATTCTCGCGTAATGAATGCCCTCGCGATACACGTATACTGAGAACATTATGACAAAAGGTAGCATTAATTCGCGACGGAGCTTCGGTGTGGTTTGCTCTTAATAATTCGAGAAGAAGCGTTACGAATGAATAGGCGATAGATGATCCGTATTGATCGGGATCGGAAACGAATTGAATTTTCGCACGCGGAACACATGTGTGATCATCAACTTTTCGAATGTCGCGCAAGGGGGGTCGCGTGCTATTTGGAATAGACAGCGTGAAACAGGAGCGAGATTGCATGTTTTGAAACGAAATGTTGATCGTAGGCATGATTGAACAGGGACGACTCGATGTCTATGAGCTGTTTACTTGCCCCGAGAATACATTTAAATTAATAATGATTCCGGAACAGTAAGTTGTTATGAAGTGGGATAAGTTGTTACATTTACAATATTACTTGAAATATATATGCAATGTATTTCAAAATTATCGCCATGTACTTTATAGGCAGAGTGGATTAAACTGAATTGAAAGTCCTCTACCATTTTGCAATTTTCGCAATAGTTAACAAAATATTAATATTAGTATTTATAAATATTAATATTAGTAAAAATTATCGAAAATTGAATATTCAATAATTTTTCTACTCAAATACTATCAACTTTACAGAAAAACTGCAAGAGACAAAAATTGTTTATTTTCTTCTCATAGAGCTTTAAAAATTTTTTTAGAATTTTTTATCAACTTTTTAGTACTGCATTTTCTTATTTTTACCAATATGAAAAAATGCGATATTAAAAAATTTTTTTTTAAATTGAAAAAATTCTTACAGTTTTATAAGAAAAAAAACCATTTTTGCCTCTTGCAGTTTTTTTGTGAAGTTAACAATAATTGAGTAAAAAATTATTGAATCTCAATTTTCGGCAAATTTTAGTAGTTAATATCTCGTTAAATATTGCGAAATGATAAAGGACTTTTCGACTTAGTTTAGTCCGTTCTATCTATGAAATATTTGGCGACTATTTTGGGACAATCTGCATGTACAAGATGTCTGATAATTCTTCTAATGGAGTTTGTGAAGCGGACTAAACTGAAACGGAAAGTTATCTATCATTTTATAATTTTCGCATTATTAATGAGATATTAGTCTCTAAATATTATCGAATACACACCATCTATTCCATCTATTATTACTACGCCAAGCGTACGCCATTGCTAGCTCGGCGCGCGGCCCTGGGGAGTGGGAATAACCTGGCATGCACGCCGTTTGGAGCTTCCATGCAAATTAACAATACAAGAAGAGTTCCTTGGATTTGTTAAACTTTATTGCTCAGTCTATTTACGCTGCTTTGTTGAAGTGCGAAAGCTTAAATTTGAATATGACATATTGTGTAGATCAGGATTATGATAGGTGCTCTGCAATTGGGAAAAGAGAATGGTGAAAAGTATAATACAATACGTAGGATAAAAGCAGAGATTTTAACCCAATATGTGTTAGTGCATATTCGTATACGTACATGATGTGCGTGCTTGTGTGCGTGCGTGTGCGTGCGTGCGTGCGTGCGTGCGTGCGTGCGTGCGTGCGTGCGTGCGTGCGTGCGTGTGTGTGTGTGTGTGTGTGTGTGTGTGTGTGTGTGGGTGTGAGAGGAAGTGTGTCAGAAAGGAAGAAGTACCTCACAGACATTTGGAAGGGGGAAGCGCGTCCTCACCAGGAGTATCATGGTAGAAGGAAGAATTTTCCTTCTCTCTCCCTCAGTTGCGTTTTCTTTTTAACCTATTGTCCTCTCTGTCTGGCCCGTTACAGTTGTGCATTGACTATAGTATTTGCGCTCTCCCTTCCACCCGTTGTGCTCTCTCCCACGTCTTTTTTTCTTCTTTTATGCACGATTTTATTAGGTAGATATTTGTTTTTACAATTTTTTTAATAATATAACTCAGCAATAATTTTAATTTAACAACTGATATGTATACCGATACAGCCTTATTTATCACATCGAGTGCGACGATGTCTACGCTGTTATGAAATGATATCAATAGATTCGATATGAGCGATTATGCGATCGATAATGCTTACGACATTCCGTTAGTAAATAAAAAAGTTCTCGGTTTAATGAGAGACAAAAATGACGCGATCATGATCAAATTCGTCGACTTAGAGCGAAAATATACGCCTTGCGCGTCAATGGCAAAAAAGATACTGAAAAGGCAAAGGGCATCAAGAGCAATGTTGTAGCGAGATCCATAATGTTCAATGATTACGCGGTATCTCAATGAATGACACAATTGAAATGGTACGCAGGCAATCATGCATAAGATCGAAATTGCACGAAGTGCATATCATATTCGAAGCGAAAATCGATCTGAGTCCATACGATGATAAGCGATACATTGTTTCAGTGTGTTCTATCAACCCGTTGCCATGAAGACATTATAAAATATTATTATAAAAAATTCAATTCTTTTTTTACTTATGGATTTTCTTTATTAATAAAAATATACTTGTATATGATGTAATATGTTTAATATTATGTATAATACATATGATATGTATGTACGTTGATACGTATATGTACATATGTACGTATTGTATGTATATACATATGTACATGTATGCATCTGTAATATGTATAATATGTATAATATGTATAATGCGTTTATATTTATATAAGGAAAAAATAATTACAATTTGTAATAAATTTTATTTTTATAATACTATCTTTATGTATTCAAAAATTGTGCGAATTATCAAATCCGAACCATTTAATATAAATCTTGTCTCCTTTTTTAAGCTATATAGTGAGATTAGCGATACAACTCATACTCATAGAATCCTCCAGCGATTGATTTTCCGCGATAATCTAACAATAGCTACGTCACAGGATTAGTATTCTGTACTTTAACGGTTCTGAACACCTCCGTGGTCCAGGTAATCTTTCTCAAGGTTGTCTTAAATTTGCTCACATGTACCGAGTCATTTACTTTGAATCGCAAGAGTGCGACGGCATTGTACACCGTGTTTAAGAGTTTGTCAGCAATCATGGGAGTCACATCGACGGGCCGCATATCTATAGTTCGCTTCCGCGTTATACTTAGACACAAGATGCGATAGCATTATTATTATTTATAATTTCCATTGTACGTAAATTATTTCTACATATCATTTTTCAATGTACGATTGAACCGATTATTTATAATTTCCATTGTGCGTAAATTATTTCTACATATCATTTTTCAATGTACGATTGAACCATTCAATGACAGATGTCTTCATTATGGAATATGTTGAATAATGATTTATGTTGTGTTTTTTCAGGAATTTTTGCACGTTTGCATTGTAAAATTCTTTTCTCCTATCGGTTTGCAAATTTTTCGAACATCTTCCATCGTCTCGGATTATCTTTGTGATTACTGTAGCTATCTCATTTTCACTCTTGGTTTTCAGCTCATGCTTATACATCGGTGAGAATGTAATAACTTTTGTTGAATCGTGTGTAAAGACGCATTGCGATATCAGCATGCCATAGGCCATCCGTATCCGTAAACTGACACGTCTGCATGGAAAATTTTTTCTCGCCAGAGTGTGTAGTTTTTCCACCAGTCGCACCAGTTCGAGGTTTTTCTTTTCAGACATGTTACGTTATGTTATGATTATTGCTCTATGATGCGTAAATATCACAAAGTTCTTAAATGCAAACGTCGTTCGGCATTTTGATGTCAACTAAAATGACTGTGTCTCCTGTTTCAATTTATATTAAAGCCAGTTTCACAAAACTCCTCGATAATAGATAATATTTCGTTATCGTGGGTGTTGTGACCTGCCTAACGCGAGGCCTCAAACAATGAACATAATCGATGTTATTGTCGTTTAGGATCACAGTGCGTTGTATTACATCTTTTCCGATTCTTTTACCTAATTTGTTGTTTAGTTTCCTGATGTGTAGCATGCCCGTACCAACTTGTATTTTACCTGATACTAAGGATGCTATATTCTTATATTTATACCCTTTGCTGCTCATTATTGAATTATCCGTTTTTATGACCTACGCCTGACATTCGTTGCCAACAGTATACTTTTATATGCTAGTTTATCATTTTCTGTGTAAATACTATTATCGGGAATTCTTTTGAAAATTCATTCATACAAATCAAGTATATCTTTATACTTCACTCCATCTACTACAAAATCATTAGCGTCTACATCGAAATATATGTCATCGAGTATTGTGCTCGGTGAGATATACGCCATAAACGTGATCGATCGCCTTATCTCTGTTACCATCGAGAAGTATTATATGTTTACATTATATGTTTACATATTTTTATCCAAGTGCCTCCAATTGATTATGTAACTCTTCACGAAATTGCCGCGTTTGCAATGATTGCTTAACTAACGTTTCAAGCGATTCGTTCTAAGCGAAATGTGCGAACATTCGTACGATAATTCGTGTGATTCAGGCGATGCATAATTGGAATTCGATGTAATGATCGATTCTTTTGTACATTGCTTTTTAGACGACAGTGTTAATTGAAGTCATGAATTATCCATCCAGACGTTATCATTATCATCTTCATCATCATAAACATTTTCATTATCTTCAGTTTTCTTTTCTTAATATTTTTATCCTTTACAATGTTGACTTCTTTCTTAATTGGTGAGATTCATCATTAGCGGTGTTCTCGATAATCTTTTAAAAGTTCAACGGTAGGCTTAAAGTATTTCTCCAATGCTATATCTTCCTCTATTTTGCCGGTCTTTAAAATCTTTAATCTGCAGTATTTTTTACGAATCATCAATTCACTCGTTTTCGCATTTTGTTTCGCTATCCTCTCGCGATCCTTGAGCCCTTTATCTATGTTGCATTCAAAAGGAAATGTTGTGTAGCTGACGTATTGACAACGATTAACTATGTTAAGGTATCGCATACTCATTAAATCCTTTTCTATATCGTCCATTCGTAAGCGCATTGTCTTTATCTATGACTACCAATTCATACTTTTATTGCCAACAGCAACACAGTTCGCAGAAATTTTCGTAAGACATGTTAGTGTTTACATTAATCATTGTATACATTGTTTCAGATTGAACCGTCCTGTTTGAGCAGGATTAATAGATTTGCATTATCGTGTATAAGATACTTCAGTATCTTTGCGTATATTTGACACAGATAGAAGCAGTCGATCACGAAGTATTCTCTGATCGCGTCTTGCTTGTCGCATGCCACATCATCGAAGACAAATAGAATTTGGCAGTGCCTCATTCGGTGGTAATACATCGTTATTATTATAAAATGGAAAATAACCAATTTCTTTAATCAGTGCTAATAAAGTATCCAAGTATCGATATTTTGGTGGTTGCAACTTCGAGTATACATACACGTTCTCGAAACGTATACCATGTGAACTTTCCAGCAAATTTATCAACACATTTATTTTGCCGCAGTTCGATAGACCGCAGACGGTTCCGCGTATAAAAATCGGCAGCATGTTTCCAGCTTGCGTATGTCTTTTTCAATCTGTACTTTATTGTTGACATTCAGTCACTTTGATTCGTGACTGTCGCACGAACTTCATATCTTCTCCCTTCACGACACTGATAATATTGAAAAAAACATCATCGAAAGCGAATGAATTTAGTAGAGCGCAAAGCGAACCGCTCAGTATTCAAAATGCTTCTTATCTTGTCGGACAACTGTGATGTACATGGTTTAATCACCAAAGAGTTGGAATATATATTGAAAATTAATTTGCTATGAGAATTTAAGAATTACATTAGAACTGGGAGATCGATTACTCGAGCATATAAAGGCTGATTCAGAGATTCAGCAACATCACTGGTGCTTGAAACATTTTAATTTGTGCCATCAATCGTATATTGATGGTCCAGCGCTATTTATAAGAAATTATAGTAAATATCAACAACAACAACAATAACAAAAGATTGCTGTTTTTTAAATCATGCAATAAACGCACTTCCTATCGAATTGCATATCCCCAGATATCAATTTTGTGATCCAGGTATGCATTTAGAAAAGTGATCGGCTAAAAGCTAGAAATGATTGGATCAAGGCATCGAACGCGGCGTGTCGCGAACACAACATAGCTTATTCGCGGAGCAAAGATTTCACGATACGTAACTGATACAATACTCGCTGAAGAGGCGCGGAAACGGATTACCGCGAAAGATTCGACTCTTGGAGAGAGAGAGCTGCTGCCACAGCTGTTTGGGCGGTTATGAAAACCAAAACGAAAATTGGTATGGAACGAAGAAGAAAAAACTGACAAGAAAACGAATATTATGTATTATATTATATATTATCGGCAAAACATAGTGATATCTCTATTCTACCGCTATTGGGAGTCTTTGGTTCGTTGGTCAGCGGCGCGGCAGTCGCAAAAGCTATGAACGATAATAAAACATAACGTCAGTTGGAAGAACTGAAACGTAATATAACCGCGTCATGTAAGGTCATGGAGCTTACCTCGCTCCATACAAGTGTGGACGAGGAATCAACAACGGAAAAAAAAGATTTAAAAAAAGACGTTAAACAGTTGCCAAAATACCGAAGGGTGTAATTACTAAAGTATTCCATATTTTAGAAGTATTATATTTTTATGCATACTACCTTACCAATAGGAGTGTATCGAAACGAGGGCAATATCGTAAATTTGGATAATGCTGATGAACCAAATACTCACTGGATGTCTCCCCGCGAAGCGGGGAGATCGTGCTGTTTACTTTGATAGTTTCGGTAATCTTCGACTACCTGGGATGGAATTGGCGCGATATTTAGACGTAACGCAAATCGGATATAATTGCAACGTAACGATCAATGTGTCTACAGTTTATACGGTTGACGATCAATTTAAGAATTGACATAGCACTCTTTCAACTCAGTATTCAATCAAACATGTCACTGACATTTATGCTCACCGGTAAGAATAGCATCCTCGCAGCCTGTTACTTTCCAAAGATTTGAGCAATGATTACAAGCTCGGTTTAACGGATTTTGAAACCTATCATGATATGATATCTAATGTAAATTCATTGAATAATAAGTTTTACTTTGTTGAAGATGACAAAGAAATTGTCATTCCCGAAGGATCGTACGAAATATGGTACGTGACATAAACAAGTATATAAGACGTGCAATTCTACAATTTTATTCTAATTATGTTGCGAGAGGGAAAACGCTTCGCAAAGAGGATGAACAGTACTCATTGACTATTCATGCAATGAAGAGTGAGATCAAAAACATTTATCGTAAATTTCACCAAACCTCATAATATTGGATCGCTGTTGGAATTTTCATTGAATCGTGTGTTAGAACCACGACAGTGGCATGAGTCAGATGTATTCGTATTGATAAATATCACCAACGTAAATATCATTCGCACTGAATGCAACGTGACTACGGGCATACAGCAATGATAAGTCCGTGCACACAATACATGAATTTTCACCGAGCGTGTCCAAGATATAAGATCGGAAAGACAGACACAGATCATTTACCTTCCGATCATCGTACGGAGCATTACACGGATATGACGATTCGCATTGTGAATCAAGACGGATTATTACTTGATTTGCACGGAGAAGAAATTACCATTAGATTGCATGTGCGGAGGCGACATAAAGAGATACAACAATGATAATTGTAGCGAGATGCTTGTTCTGAACGAGCAGGCGAAACAGACAGGAGATGTAATTTTTGACAGACGGACGACAATGATCAAAAATATTCGAGCGTCCAATAGAAAGAAACTCAATTCGCCGAATGTTAAATTTTTACATTCATTGAACTTTGTTGTACGAAATATCTGAGATGGTTGATATCTTGAATATTGGAATAGCGAACTAATTTTTAACGATCGTATCGTCAAGTTCGAGTTTCACACGTACAATATGTCAACACATATGGACATAGCGACGAGATAAAGATACCTATACAGCAAGATTTATACACGTTACTGTGTGAAAGCATTCTCTATGTCGAAGGTAGATTGACTTCAAAGGAAAAAAATCTACAAAAGTAAATCTTGGATGTAATTGTGTGGCGTTCATGTTCGATGAAATTCGATATGTTTTCAACGGTATGGAGATTGATTGCAGCAGAAACGTTGGAATAACTTGTCTAAAGGGTTATGCAACGTTTACTAATGAAATCGCATATATAATAGTTCGCATAATGGATTTATCGATTCTAGTGAAAATCGACCGCAAAAAGACTAATGACGATGGATACTTTAACTTTTGTGTACCACTCAACATATTGTTGGGCTTTTGTGAGGATTGTAGTAATTAACACTCATCATTTAACTCATCAATTAACTTTGATACGAACGCGCAACAGTAACAATTATATAGTGGGATATTCAGATCCGACTTGAATTATTCAAAGTACAGTGGCGAGTGGCTTACATTGCATTGAACGAAGTTAATAAACTATTCATGTTGCGCACTTTAAAGAGCGGACGATATCTGAGTATGAGTTTCTGTTCGTAGGATTTGTATGTGTACCTCCTAGTTGCCGAGTACAATGATTCCTGGGCCATCAAGACTGCAACTCAGCTGGAAAAACCACGATACGTTATTTTTGGTCTACAGATATTCACTAATCAAAAAAATATCATGACAGCACATAAAACTTACTTCAGTACCTGTAAATTAACCAATGTGACAAACATTATCTAAACTCTGATTTTTATCCGTACGATGATCTAGACTTTAACAAACGCAGAGTCGCTATTTTATATGATATGTACTTACGTTTCCATACATTTTACTATCAAATCTCTCGTGAAAAAAATGAACCATCATTCCAATTGCACTTATTTTTGAAAGGTTTTATTCTAATAACAATTAACTGCTCGTGACAAAACGCGTCTGTCAAGAGTGGCACCGTGGATGTATGATTAGAATTTGAATTCAAAGAGAATGTATCCGCGACTACAGCCGCCTATTGCCTTATCATACACGACCGCGTGATCGAATATAGCCCAATGTTAAATGTAGTACGCAAAATTAGGTAAATTGTCGTCAAAAAATTACCATCCCCCTCTTTTCAATATATGAGATAAAATCTAAGATCCTTTATCAAACAAATTCTCAAAAGTCATTCATCATAACTATATCAATATTTGTAGATCTGCAAGAATTTATCGTTAGAAAGAAATTTGTCGTGAAGGAAGTGGCGGTATTGAGAAAAGGAACTGTCTCTCATATTTTTACCCATGCCATGGAAATTTTTGATAAAGTCAGAGAAGTATTGTGCTTCCTGATTCAGTGCTTATCATCATGGATTGCAATGAGAAGACAGGATGCTCCCGTACAGCATGGCGAAACGCCTGATTACAATGACTGTAATTGGTGCGGAAAAGAATGATGACAATAAGGTTTTTGTATATGTTAAAGGATGTGAAAAACGTGAATGACTGGTTGATATATTCGATAACGACTCGACAATTGAGATTGCTGATTACGAAGATATAGATTCTTTACATAATCTAGATGTTATTAATACTGTACGATGAAAAACATGTTAAGAATCGTGAGTTACAGAATATATTTAAAATATATAACTAGTGGTTGCAAAGTCAGAAAAAAATATATCAAGTTTAAAAAATAAAATATGAGATTTTTTAAAAATGCATTTTAATGTCTTTCCCTTATTTCCTATATAATTAAGAATCTATCAATAATAAGAATCTATCAATAATGGTAATTGTTCAGTATTATACAGTTTAATAAATGTTCGATAGTTACTCAATAACAGTTTTAATAATGATTCGATAATTAAGAACACTTGGTTATTTGTATTACTAAACATATTATTAGTTGCTAAATTAAAATTATTGCCGAGTCATATTATTAAGAAAATCGTAAAAAAAAAATATCTGTTTAATGAAATCGTGTGCAAAAGAAGAAAACCGAGAGAACACAATGGGAGGAAGAGAGAGCGTAAATAATAAGTATAGGACTATATAGGGAAGAAAAAAAACTGCATCCTACAATGGGTAAGAGAGAGAAGTTAAAGAGAGAACGCAACTGGCGAGAAAGAGAAGATAAATCCTTCCCTCTACCGTGGACCTTGGTGTCACGCTTCCCCTTTCCCA
>NW_017259556.1:35748-39521 GCF_001594045.1 Atta colombica
TGCACTAACACATAGTGGGTTAGAATCCCTACTTTTATCCTACTACTATATAAGTATCCAAACATTCATTATGCTTATTGCTCGTCACACAAATTGAATTTGATTGTCTATGATTTAAATAAATTGAATGTCAGGAATACTATAAAAGAAATAATTAACTTTTTCAGAGAAAATAATATTCATAGACAATTAGTTTCTTCAATTCCTATGCTTTGCAAAACTCGTTGGACCGAGAAACATAAAACTATTCGCTTGTTTAAAAAGCATTTTTTTTCAGAACTATATTAGAAAAATTATTACGAAATTTCTGAAGGATCACAAGTGATAAACAAAAAGCGAATTATTTATATTATGCCGTAACAAAAGCGATATTTTTGATATATTTATGCATAATATCAAAATATTCTGAAATATTTGAATCAATTACCGTGTTACTACAAAATAAGTAAAATAAATAAATTAAATTTACTTGAATGTCAAAATTATATAATACGTTTAATCGATATTTTTCATGATGAACAGAACGAATTCAGCAATATTTTCATGGAATGCCAGAAATTCAGTGCTACGATTGGTATTCGAGATTCAAATACCGCGAAAATGTCGCAAAATGAAAAGAGCGAACTGTCTAGAGAAGATCTCAAAGAATACTACAAATTAAGCTTACTTTTTCCGTATGTAGATTCACTTATAAATTCTTTAAGCATTAGATTTTCTAAAATACAAATGTTTTCAACAATTTTCATTTATACCCTTCCATTTTCAAAACCATGACTCGTGAGCAACGCAGTTGTTGGAGATTGATAGGAGTAACGACTCACTTAATAAAAGTATTGTTTGGCACAAAATAATACAAAACACTGATATATCACTAGACGATATGCTTACTACTGCCAAATTTGTACCCAAAATTCAAGCTGTCTTTCTTAAATTCTCTATCGTTGCCTGTTACACAACATCCCATTTGAGCGTTTCCAAATATTTTTTTATGACTTTAGCGACATAAGGTCGAGCGTTGTCATGAAGAAGAATAACTTTATCTTTGCTCGTATTCCGTTTTTCTCACAATGCACGGCTCAAACGAATCAATTGTAGATACTGATCGCCCGTAATGAAATTGAAGGTTTCAGCAACTCATAGTAAACAAGTCAGACACAGAGCATGATCTTCGAATCATAAATGTACGGCCGCGGTGTTGATGTTGAGATCGATGGCAATGATTGACCGGGCTTAGCGTAGTATTTTTTCTTCTTGGGGTTGTCGTAGAATATTCATCTCCAGTCACAATCCGATGCAAAAAACCTTTTCTCTGTTGTCTTTGAATCAGCTGTTCGTAAGTGAAAAATCGCCTTTCAACGTCTCTCGGTTTCAGTTCACAAGGCACCCAATTTCCTTGTTTTTGAATCATTCCTATGGCTCTCAATCAGTACAGAAACGGCTTGTTGAGTTACCCCCAATGATTCTGCAAACTCCTCTTGCGTTTGATCTTCTTCGAGTAATGCCTCTAATTCTTTGTCTTCGAATTTTTTTGGCTGTCCAGAGCGAGGCTTGTCTTCAACGCTGAAAATCTCCATCCTTCAAACGTCGAAACCATTCCCTACATGATTTATCAGTTAGAGCAATGTCACCATAAACTTCGACAAGCATTCGAGCTTTAGCCGCACTTTTCTTCTAATTAAAGCAGAAAATTAAAATTCCCGCAAATGCTGCTTGGTTAACACAAAATTCGACATTTTAAACACAGTAAAAAATCAAGGTTTTTGTACGAAACTCAAAGCGATATAAACTGAATATTATTAGCAGATGTTTAACCTTTCTGAAACCGCCAAAATCAGCTGTCACTATGAATAAACCATTCACAACAGCTGGAGCCATCTTTAGAGAAACGGACCGAACTAATTTGTACTCCCAATAGCATTTTACGGCGAATTAAGACATGGTTGCGTCAACAATCCAGACATAGCATGCTAAGTATTCATAAGCAAAAAAATGCAGATAACGAAGAAAACTTTATCGCTTAAGTCATAGACAAAGGACTATACTCAGTTTGGGTCCCGGCTGAATAGCATTGAGACTTAGCTAGGATTGTAGCTCAAAAGAATACGAAAAGGATTAAAAAATTCCATATGCACAACTTTTTAAAATGAGTCCCTTGAGTGATACAGCTGTGCAAAATTCGACAAATTATGACCATGTACTGTATACCATGTAAGGCTGGTTTTATTCGATTTCTCGAATTATCTAGTCATCTGGAATATGTCCAATCTATCGAAAACAATCAAAACCTTTTTGAGACCTCAAATGAATAGTTATAAGTGATTTATATTAATTGATGAAAAAAGGAGAGAGAGACACTCAAAGTATGAAACAAAAGGTTTTAATTGATTTGACAAAGAGGCTGCGATTCTGTATTTTTAACTATAACTTCCATCTCTCGTTTCAATACGTTTTTTTTCTATAATTATGGCACCAACTGTCATGATATTCATGAATTTAAATGTGTTAGGCTCTTGTGGAACTACTAAGTTCTTATTCCAAGAAATTTAGCACTTCCCAACAAATGTTGGGAAAGCAACTGAGTTTTTAAATATTTTTCACGTTGCCCACAATGGATCTCATCGCGACCAGTAGCTGCCTCGAGATGACCCCATACCAAAGGCTGATTTACCTCGATTGATACATTCGCCATTTGTCCATCTTCCCCCCCTTTTTTCCCCAAGGCGAACTTCAAGGGCATTCCCGTCACAAGCAAATCCGAATTTCTGTGATATGACAGCATGAATCGCGACCAAGAACTTAGCTGGATTAATGAATACCAAATACATTTTAGATATTACTTCAATGTCTTTGGAACAATCTGTTACGGCTGTCATCGCGGGGAAATGCCCTGGACGTAGAGAAATTGGACTAGTGATATATGGTCATAATAGCGAATTTTGGAGTTCTAGCACTCAGAAAACCTTTCCTAAAATTTATGGAATTTTTGATTCTCTTTTGATATTAAAATTTGAGACATGTTTCAAAGTTATTCATTCAAGGCTCAAATTCCCCTATAAAACTAGGTATAGTCCTGTGGGCAGGATGAGAGAAAATTAGTTTTTCTATTTGATAAATAATTATATAATCAATAATAAATAGAAAAAAGACAAAAATGCCAAAAAAAATTTTTTAATACAAAAATATAAAAGAATAAAAAGTACAAGAATACAAAAAAAATTAAAAAATAAAAAAGTCCTTCCTTGACTTACACCTGCTAATTATAATTACTTACTCTGTGTAACAACTTGCCCCAGTCTCCTCTACATGTAACTTCCATGTAAAATTACAAATATTTTTTTCAGTGAACGAACATCCGGGACCTATTATAAAATATATAGATATTGTAAAACGCTAAAATTAGCTAAACTTATAGATTTTAAAATGGTTCTTTCAGTAGAAAGGAATATTTTATATTAGTTTTTATACCAGTTTCATAAACGTTAATTAATCGTTATTCTAATGTTTTCTACACGAACACTTATAATGTATTAAAAACGTTTACTTGTAATGTATAAAATGTTAAAAGTATAATATTTGAACGTTACGAAAGAACGTTCTTGTAACATTTTTCAATATTTTTGTTCTATTTCGGTTATTATGCCTCTGTGATTAGTTTATTTATTATTAAGTTATGATAACAACTGTTTATTGTTTTCGGAAAAAGAAGCTTTAATCTGAATTTGAACGTCTAATAATATGTTAGAATGTGTTATACATTCTAACATAAATATATA
>NW_017259556.1:39621-44333 GCF_001594045.1 Atta colombica
AAATAACAGTAACTCAATGAATAAATCATCGTATCGAGATGAACCGTAGAAAATTTAAATTAAAGCTTGAACATTCCCTTTGACGATCATGAAAATTAAATTTGAGTTATACATAAAATGTAATAAACAATACAAAAAGATAAATATAGTAGACTAATGAGAGTCAGCAATGATAAACAGTGCAAATAAACAATAATCAGATATTGATGTCTTCTTCATTTTGAACGTTTCGATTCTCTTTGAAGTCCTTCTCAGCAAGAAGGACAAATATAATTCTCGGCTCAATATCCTTAAGTCACTCGCAAATTGACAAAAATGCAGCGTTGTTAATCTAATATTTTTGAAAAAAATCTTATTAGAGTGATAGATGCATAAGCAATTTAAATGACTTATCATCACGTAACATAAAGCATATCCTGAAGCTTTGTTGAACACATTAAAACTTAGAAATGTAGAAACTTAAAAAAGTTAAAATCAAATATAAAGATCATACATTTTTTTAAACACAATAACAAATTTGCAATTATCATGCATTCTTTTAGATGTAACCATTATTAGCTACAATAGTTTAGAGTTAGATTAGTATCACAAACCAAACATTCTCTGGATGATACTTGAATTATTTATCTTCCTATTTCTTATAAAAAGGGTATCATAATGGGTATGTTGGATAGAGCTACTCTCCAGTCCAATTTCACTATAAAAATATTAAATTCATTATTTGTACATTATTGAATAATGGCTATCTGACAGAATTTGTTTTTGACACGATCAATAGTCATCTAAAATATTAGTTTAACAACAAATTTTTTAGTACTAATGTCCCAAATGACGATATAATTAGTGATCATGTATCTTGGTTTTTGTTACCATATATTAATTCTACATTGATCAGAAAAATTTTCGTTGATTTGTAAAGATATCAACATAAAATTAGCGTTTTTTAACGATAAATTAAATAGATTCAAAAGGACGCTCTCCCAAATTTGATAATAAAAATTTGATGTATCAGGAGACGTGACTCCGACTATGTTAAAAAAAAAGTGAAAGACATAAAGACACTACAAGTGTCTTTTATCCCGAGCCATCAAAGTCGGTTTCCTGGGGGGTATAGAATTACTAAAATATAAAAATTTTTAAATCGCATATTCTGAAAAGCGATATCGCCACGAGTAATTTGAGTCAAAAGAAATAAAAATTGGTTAAGTCATTCTGGACATATAAGGTCGAAAAATGAAGTAACGTCTTCTCTGTCCGCAATCATATGCATCTCTCTTCTTTCACTCATACTTTCCCCAACTTCGACCAATTCCATCCCCTCTCCCACCCCTCCTCTTCCCATCACCATTATTCTTCTCTTTTTTGCCCTATCTCATTCTCTTTTGTCCTCTCTCACCGTCTTCGTCTGTTGAAAGTGTCCGATGGTCATTCAGGGTCGTAACTTTAACAATATAAGTAATTTTAATTTTTTTGGATAGCTTTGTGAATGTGATGGGTGACTGCTACAATTTTCCGAAAATTGTTCGGTGTAATGATCTTCATAATATGGGAGAGTCAAAGTCATCGGAGATGAATTGTCCTTCAATGGTCATTACCTTGACTATATATATCACGGTCAGCATTATCGAAGTTGAATTCTTTATTTTATTTTTAATAACTTCTTAAAAAACGTAAGATGGGTGACTGTAATCTTCCGAAGGTTATGGAAATGTAATGGGAAAACAAGTATCGTACGCCGCAGATCTATATTAATAAGTAATAATTCCAAATTGAAAAAAGAAATAAAATTAAGTAAAAGTTACCGAAATATGATGAAAAGGTTATCCAAAGTTTGCACAATTATAAAGAATTAAGATAAATTAAAAATAACAAACAGTATTTCAAGTCCAATTGGGTTATTCTCAATATTATAATTACAAAGTGACAAGTCCTATAGATGGCTTTAGCGGTAAGTGGTGGTCGAAATAAATAGATCATAGACGTCATACAATAAACTTGGGCATCTGTCAACATAATCCCATAGAAACATTAGTCGATTTGTATCTGCATCATAAAGTTATTCTCGATTGAAAATGTCAATTTACGAGCCAAATTCTCGTCATTTGCGGGAGGTTTTAATTTTTTGCTTGAATATGAAGAAATCTACGGTTGAGGCTCATCGAATGCTCTCAAATACTTATGGTGAGGCCGCTATTAGTGAAAGAACGTGTCGTGAGTGGTTTCAACGCTTCAAGAATGGTGATTTTGATGTCCAAGGACATGCTCTGTATTTGGTGGGACCAGCTCGGCGTAATGTATTACTGAACTGTTAAAACCGACTGAAACAATCACAGGCGATCGGTATCGAACGCAATTGATGCGTTTGAGCCGAGCATTGAAAGACAAACGGCCGCAATACGAGAGACACGATAAAGTGATTTTGCAGCATGACAATGCTCGACTCCATGTTGCGAAAGTGGTCAAGACATACTTGGAAACGTTGAAATGGGAAGTCCTACCCCATCCGTCGTATTCTCCAGACGTTACTCCCTCTGACTATCACTTGTTTCGATCAATGGCACACGGCCTGGCTGACCAGCACTTCCGGTTTTATGAAGAAGTAAAAAATTGGATCGATTCGTGGATAGCCTCAAAAGATGATCAGTTTTTTCGACGCGGGATTCGTACGCTACCCGAAAGATGGGAGAAAGTAGTGGTCAGAGGTGGACAATACTTTGAATCATAAATGTATAACCAGTTTTTTACAATAAAGCCTCGAATTTCGGAAAAAAACGGCGGAAACAAAGTTGTACACCTAATATGGTCTTTTAATAAGGATGCTCGATCTTTAAATGTAAATAAAACAAGTTGTGTGTGAGATCCACTCAATTTTTTTTTTATTTGAAAGAATATTTTATGGCATTAAATATGGAATATAACGTCGCTCAAATGTCCGCCGCGGCTTCTCTTGGTGACACGTATTCGGGCGGTCCAATTTTCGATGACTTTCTCGCATAAATCTGGCTGAATTTACTGGATGGCGTTTGTTCTGTTGACTTTGAGAGTATCAATTGTTTGCGGTTTATTCGTATAGACCTGCGATTTAAGATAGTTCCAAAGGAAGAAGTCTAAAGGCGGTAAATCGCACGATCTCGGTGGCCAGTTCACGTCGCCGGCGCGCGAGATAACCATGCCCTCAAATCGCTCGTGCAGAATGTCCATCGTGGCATGCGGTGTGTAGCACGTAGCGTCATCCTGTTGGAATCACATGTTATCACATGGTATCCATATCATCCATTTTAGGCTACAAGAAGTTGCTTATCATCGATCTGTAGCATCAACTCGCCGTTGACGATTATGGCAACGCCCGCTTCGTTATGGAAGAAGTACAGACCGATGATTCCGCCAGACCAAAATCCGCACCAAACAGTGACTTTCTCGGGATGCATTTGGAGCTGGTGTATCTCGCGTGGATTGGTATCGTCTCAAATTCGACAATTTTGCTTATTCACATATCCATTCATCCAAAAATGGGCCTCATCGCTAAAGATGATTTGTTTGACGAAATTTGGATTAACTTCCAACTGTTCCAGAACCCAATCAGCGAACACACGGCGTTGTCTATGATCGTTTACCTTAAGTTCCTGGGTCAGTTAAATTTTATAGGAGTGTAGATCCAAGTCCCGACGCAAAATTCGCCAAGTTGAAGTCGCAGAAAGGCCAAGTTCTTGTGAACGACGAGAAATTGACCGCCTCGGGTTTTCCCGTAGTACACTTTCACGCACAGCAGCGATGTTTTCAGTAGACCTTGCGTTTCGGCGACGTATTGGTGTTGGCTGATTATTTATCGAACCGGTTGACTCGAATTTGGCCACCAAACGTCGAATAGTCGATGGCAGGACGGTTGTGGCGAAATCACATAATGCGCGGAATGGGTTTCTCGAACAGAGCACTGATTTTGATAATAAAATTTTATGATTTGCACATGTTGCTCAACACTATAACCTTCCATGGTGATTTGCTATATACTACTAAACAATTCGCAACAAATTTGATAGATGTCTACAACATGACTTAATACTATGATCTAACAAATTTCGAGCGTCTCTATTGAAAGACCCTATATATACATATACATATACATATACATATATATACGTGGGTCGTTTGATAAGTTTGGTAAATTTCCATGAAATGGCGCTACAATCCATTTGATGATGCGACATTTCGAAAGATCCACTCTTCGAACCCCTTCAGGCCAAATTTCAGCCAGAAAGGACGCATAATTCACGTTTGGTAGTCATTTGAAGTAGGCTGTCTCAAAGTCTGCAAAATACTCATTGACGGCGACAATGACTTCCTCATTTGACGAGAATTTCTTCCCACCAAACCAAGTTTTTAAGTTTAGGAACAGAAAGAAGCCTCATACGAGGCCAAATCCGGAGAATAGAGTGAATGAGGAATCAATTCATAGCCCAATTCGTAGTTTTGTCATTGCAACGGTTGACTTGTGGGAAGTGCGTTGTCTTGATGGAAGAGCATTTTTTTGTGCGCCAATCTCGCTTCAAATGACTATCAAACGTGAACTATGCATTCTTTCTGGTTGAAATTTGGCCTGAAGGGATTCGAAAAGTGGATCTTTCGAGATGTCATCAAATGGATTGTAACGCCATTTCATGGAAATTTACCAAACTTATCAAACGACCCACGTATACATATATTATATATATATA
>NW_017259556.1:46750-59019 GCF_001594045.1 Atta colombica
CATTTGCGGGAGGTTTTGATTTTCTGCTTTAATTGGAAGAAAAGTACGGCTGAAGCCCATCAAATGCTTGTCGAAGTTTATAGTGACACTGCTCCAACTGATAAATCATGTAGAGAATGGTTTCGACGTTTTAAGGATGGAGATTTCAGCGTTGAAGACAAGTCTCGTTCTGGACAGCCAAAAAAATTCGAAGACAAAGAATTAGAGGCATTACTCGAAGAAGATCAAACGCAAGAGGAGCAGAATCATGGAGATAACTCAACAAGTCGTTTCTGTATGATTGAGAGCTATGAAAATGATTCAAAAACAAGGAAATTGAGTGCCTTATGAACTGAAACCGAGAGATGTTGGAAAGCGATTTTTCACTTGCGAACAGCTGATTCAAAAACAATAGAGAAAAAGTTTTTTGCATTGGATTGTGACTGGAGATGAAAAATGGATATTCTATGACAACCCTAAGAAGAAAAAATACTACGCTAGCCCGGTCAATCGTTGCCATCGACCCCAACATCAACACCACGGCCGAACATTCGGTTCGAAGATCACGCTTTGTATCTGGTGGGACCAAAAGGATCTTGTTTACAATGAGCTGCTGAAACCTGACGATTTCATTACGGGCGATCAGTATCGGCTACAATTGATTCGTTTGAATCGTGCATTGCGAGAAAAACGATCGGAATACGAGTAAAGACATGATAAAGTTATTCTTCTTCATGACAACGCCCGGCCTCATGTCGCTAAAGTCATAAAAAAATATTTGGAAACGCTCAAATGAGATGTTTTACTGCACCCGTCGTATTCTTCGGACATTGCTCCTTCTGATTACTGGTTGTTCCGAAGGAGGCAGCAAGTCACCGGTTCACTTCTTTCGCAGAAATCGAAAATTAGCTCCAAAATTGGATCGCCTCCAAAGACGAGTCATTTTTTCGAGATGGAATTCGAAAATTGTCTGAGGGATGGGAAAAAGTAGTAGGCAGCGATGGACAATACTTTAATTGATCTGTTCATTCATTTTGTTTTGAAATAAATGCATTTTTAGACACAAAAAAAACGGACCGAACTAATTTGTATTCCCAATAGATAAGCCGTTTTCAATAAGCCTTTGGCATCGAAACTAGAATTTTGCGTTTATTGAATAACAGAGAATGCGGTGCTTTAGAAGCTGCGGACATACTGCTAGAGAAGGCTGTCCTTGTAGTACAGACAGTGATACCATTGTCAAATGGATTGACATTAATGAGATGAAAAACAGAAAATTTAAAATATTAATGAAATTAAAGTTCTCGATAAAAATTTTACGAATATTTATTGTCTGTTGTTCATGTACAGACAGTGATACCATTGTCAAATGGATTGACATTAATGAGATGAAAAACAGAAAATTTAAAATATTAATGAAATTAAAGTTCTCGATAAAAATTTTACGAATATTTATTGTCTGTTGTTCATCGATGATTACTATCTAAACAGACTTAAAGAATTAGAATCATTGAATTTGTATTTTGCCAGATTTTGGGAAATTATGAGACAGATGCCAAAAAATGACGAAGTCGAATGTTACAAATTGGTATCGGATTTATTTAAAAAAAACTGGAAAAAATTATTTAATTAACTATTATCGATTTAATGTAAAAACTGAACCCGAAAATATTTTTACTCGCTGCTTCTTTTGTTAAATCTTGGAGAGATTTGAATGAAATGAGAGATACATACGAGACTTATGGATGCCTTTAAGAATTCAGCATCTTTGATAAAAGCGATGAAATATTACGAAAGACTCGAAAAAATACAGTCAGCTTTTGAGCGCTGAATTAATCAAGAAGCGGGAAAATGATCTGAAAACAGCAGAGACAAATTCAATGACAATGAATTGGATTGCAATCCGATAGTCCTGACGACGTGATGAAAGATCTGATAGATTTTGGTAAGATTGATGCTTCGATTGATTTATCGCAAATAATCTCGCGAACAAAGACCAGAAAAAAGTCTTCGATAGAGTATGTTAAGTTTTACAAAATAAAAATCAAATTCTGCGACTGTACGTAAGTGACGAGGGTGGTACAGGAAAAAGTTTTCTTATTGAAACGATTAAACATTGGATCAGAATACATTTAAAAAAAGCGACTGCCATATCTTCTCAGGAATTTCGCGACATTCAATATCGATCGACTTGACGATCCATAGAATGTTTCACTACCCGTCACTCATGAATCTACGGCAAAATATATACACTTGTCAGACATGGTTTTGAAAACTTTGAGAGACAAATTAAAGACTCGAATTATTTATAATTGATAAAGTATCTATGATTTCGAATGTGATATTTATGTTTATGTGAAATCTATGATTATGTGAAATCTTTGATACCACAGATACAGATGATGGTTTCATTGGCAGAAAATATATTCTTCTGTTTGGAAACTTGTTGCTTCCCCCTGTAAAAGAACAATCTCCATTCGTGAAAATGTCTCAGAAATTTAAGTATTTAGGTACCATGGATGGATCTGATTTGTGGAGATTACGAATGTTCGTTACGACGAACTTCTGATTAATATGCGACAAAGATGCGACAACATATATCATAATATACTTTCTAGAATACGAATAGGTTTGATAACGGATTCTGATATCAATGTTCTTCAATCGAGAAAAATCCATTTCAAAGGAAGTAGTTGCGATGAAAGATTAAATGAACTTTGTACTTATATGAATCAATTACCGGTTGATACAATATGTTTATTACTCACGTGTTATTTGTGTAAAGTTTTGAACACGTTGCTTAATAAAATTGACGATGATAAAATTGTACTGATAGCAGAAGATGATGTCGATTGTGCTCCAGCAATGAAAAGAGTGCACAAAATTTTGGAAGACAAATATAAAGTTTCGGAAACAGCTGACATTGAAAGAGTAATAGCGATTAAAATTGGCGCTGAAGTGATGATTCGATAAAATATTGATATAACTTTGGGACTTGTCAATGGAACGATAGGCAATATAGTTGCAGTTAATCGCTCTATTGACGGAAATCGTATTGATTCCATTAAAATAATTATTTCAGATAACAAAGAAATCACAATAACGAAAGTAAATATTAAATTCGAAGTATTTCAAAAATGGTGATACATCGAAAACAATTTCTCTCCATTATCTCTCAGTTATGGAATAATTATACACAAAAGTCAAGGAATTATGAATACGTTTTATGATTTTGTATGCTATTTTATTTAAACGATAGAATAATTAACTGCATACATAAACTTCTCTGTCACATTATCTGATTTAATATAAAAATAAGCGATAAGATGATATATATAAATTTATACAATTTAATCCGAAAATGTCTATTACTTTGATCAAAAAGTTTCCCGAAATTCATTCAGAAAATTCAAAATACAAATTTTATTTATCAAAAGTGATATTGTCCCTTTCAAAATACTCTCTATGGACTGCAACGCACTTATGCCAGCGCTTGATCCAGCTCTCGAAACATTTCTGGAACTCTATTGTCGGTATAGCCATCGGTAATTCCGGGAACTTTTTGATCAAGATGGTATATGTTTATGTAAATAAGGTAGAGATTATAGCAAAATTATCCTACTGTTGTTAAATATTAGGTCATTGAATAATTAATTATATTTAATAATCTATAAACACACTATATCACATTATATTGGATAAGATACGGTAATTTTTCCATAACATCTATCTTATTCTAATATATAGAGACATTTCTGGATTAAATTATATAGTTTCTTATAAACATTATATCGTTTTTATTATGTAGCTTACATGTCGTTTTTTATCGTAAATTTCAGATTATTTACCTGTTATATTTGATAAACTTGTCTATCACTTTCGCTATATAGCTCAGATTTTGAATCTATTTCTATCTGATCATCTCTTATTAAAATTAATAATATCATGTTTTTGAATCGTACATTTCAGATTACTCATCTAAATGTAACGTATTTCCTTTATTTCTGTATCATTTTTGTATCGTACAACTTAAATGTCGGTTTTAATCAATTATTTTAGTCGTGTTTTATCAAAATTGGTAATATTCTATCATATCCTCTCTCTTAATCGTAAATTTCAATTACGATTAAATTTTTAATTTTGCAATTTACAAACGTGCGCGCGCGCGCGCGCGCGCGCGCGTGTGTGTGTGTGTGTGTGTGTGTGTGTGTGTGTGTGTGTGTGTAACGAGTTATTTTTTAAAATAAGTAACTATAGTAATGTAAACTACAGTAACTTGTTAATTTTTGACTCCGTAACGAGCACTTGTTATTTTTAAGAAATTACTTTCCATTTCCTGATCATTTATTTGCACAAAAATTTAAATTGAGTATGAAGTATTAAAAAAAATACTTTTTCTATAAACCAATTGTCACTGAACATTCTGACGTTTTTGAGATTAAATTAAGGGCTTCTGATTACATAAATTTCAAATTTAATTTTTCGGATTTGAGCACAAATGGTTTTTAAATTTAAGGAGCATCTTTATACCGCATGAATTGCAAATTCTTTTGCATCTTGGAGAAAGATTCTATTTTCCGGAATATAACGTGGAAAAAACTATGATTGCATTAAAAAATACATCAAATACAATATTTTTAGATTAAAAATTATTGGTGCTAAAAAACTTAGAAATAATTCAATTCTCTTAAATAAGAAGTGAGATATGATATTCCGGCCAGTATATATCTAATGTTGAATTGTACCTACTAGTAACTAAGTTATTTGTGAATAATAATCCACAAGTGCTTTGCGAATGGAGACAATATTGTGACCATGAACAGAGCGGATTATTTGGAAAAAATGGAATCAATGCTCTCAGATTCTGATACATACACGTGTGTAACCTGGTAAATGATGTTATTATATATATTGTAAATGAATAAATTATATATTGTAAATGAAGAAAGTTAATGAGATGGAAGCCTAGCATCATGAATTTATAACAGAATCTGAATATAATGAATTTCCCTTTCTTTAAATTCAATTTTATCATGTGCATATGGATGTCCTAAAATAGGGTAAGTAGTCTAACAATGACTATGTAAATTTCAGAGGTTTATATCTCTTTCAATTATTGAAAATGGTGAGGATTTACAAGGCCACATTTTTCTTTCATTTTGAGTAAAAACGCGTCAAATGAATATATTTTTATTGAGATTTTAGATGAGAGAGAGGGGCCGTATTCCAAATAATTATTACAATGAATTATTATTTTGAAAGTTATCATAAAAAAGATTATGTGGTCTACAATATACATGGTTCATTGTTTATTACGTCAGAATGGTTTATTGTAGATCACCTTTTCCACAATAATTTCCTAAATAATGTGGTAAAATAATATAACAGAAAAAGTTATTTACAGAATAATAAAGCCAAATGTGCACACAAAACTATTGCATAATGTAAAAAATGATAAGTATAACAACAAAAACATAAAAAAATGCGTAAAACTTACAAAAAAAATTTTACTTTGCAATCCAAAATTCTTAAAATGTGACATTATGGCCGTTCTTGACTCCAATCGATTAGGGAAGAGTTCAAATGCGAATCGCTGCATGATAGGACAATCTGATAACGTCGCATTTACGAAATATCGCAATGGTTCATAGTGTACTATTATTTCACTGTTGGACTACCTCTCCTATACAAAATAAGAAATCTTTTATATATTATAATTTCCTCAATAGGTAATTTGTTACATAATTTAGAGTCATATCTACATAAAATATTCAGGATCACTCGGTATTTACGCCGTAGAAGTCGGAAAAAATAGAAGGAGATAATTTTCGCAACTACTCCGTTACATGCTTTTATGTTACATTACTATTGTGTTAGGATTTTGTTTTTTTTACTGTTAATAGTAATGAAATTATTATGAATTAAATCGATTTGTCACTGTAATAAGTAACATCATCATGTGTTACACTGCTCTAAAGAATTATAACATAGAAAAATTCGGGATAAAAATTGGCCAACTTTGACTGATGATAATTTTGCGACAACCTGTTAATCTCAGAGGCTTATCACAAGCTCTAGTATAAATCTGGAATGACATTCCATAGAAAGAAATTAGAACCTGTATTAATATGAGAAATCGACTGCAAACACTAATCGAACAAGCGAAGACAACACGCGTTATTGAAATTTACACACACACACACATAGAAATACTATGTGCAAAATTCATCTAGCAATCTCGCCGTAGTATATATCCGGTAATGTCGATATATGTATCAAAAGTGTTACTATAAAGTGCTATAACTTTGAGAAAAAAATTACTTTTTTTTTTAATTAAAAGGAAAAGTTCGAACTTTATGCCGTTGCAAATGGAATTTCCCCAAAAAATTTTACAAAGTCCATACATTCTAAAACTTTGCAATTTTCAATATGACAAACATACCCTCGTATTCTGAGAATTACAATGATAGAGGTGCATTAAACTTAAACTCTGATCATATGTTCTTAAAGCAGAGATTTCAAGTTTTAATTAAAAGATTATTACCTACGATAATTTTTTGCAAATTTATTGTTAGTAAAAATTGACCTATTTTGCCTAAAATTTTTCTATACTTTTTTCATCATTTTTTTGAGCAGTGTATAATTTACATTTTTTTTATTATTTACAATTTATTTATTTACAAATTATTTACAATTTAAAATGACTACTGTACGCGTAAAAGACTTAAAAGTTATTTCATGATACATAAGTATTATAGAGAAATATTAAAGCATGTTGTAAACATAATACAAGTGCTTTGCTTTTGTATTCTTTGTTCAATTTGTTGTCTTATATATCTCACTTGTTTAGAATATATGGCATTTTTAGCAGACGGAATTTATGCCTAAAGCAACACACAAAGTGCGCAAATTGGATTTAATGCATTAAATGCAATAAATATATGATACACATTAAAGTACATATGAAATATGTACTTCATATAATAACAATTATAATATATGTAGGAAGATCGTAGTTATTATTATTACTACGTATACATATTTATCATTCTAAAACTTCGTAAACATATTTTATAAATAAATTGTGTTATTTTTACGCATTTTATTTATAAGCATTTATTTGTAAGTTTTTAATAAACTGTACACATCTCCACAACTGTCCCATTTCCGCTAGCCATATATTCCATCTCTATGGGATATATATGGCAAAAATGCAAGGGTTCCAAAAAATTCTTTAATAATTCTTTAATTTAAAAATTCTTAATACGAAAAAAAATATTTCAGATTTGTAATATTTTTTTCATAATAGTAAACAGTACAAAGTTTTTAAACTTAATAAATTAAGTTGTTTTTGTTTTTGTTAGGTGCAACGTATATATGAGAGTTATTCTAATGACAACTTGCCTCAAGTACATTATTATAATAATATTAGTTGAGAGCATTTCTAAAATTAATGTCTCTAATGAAAACATTCTTTTATCTTTCGACGTAGTTTCGTTGTTTATGAATGTTACAGTTGATTACTGTAATGTAAAAATTAGAAATTTGATACAAGATAATACTAACATTCCCTTGAACGTTCAATAAAGCTTTTAGTTAATTCCATATTTTTTATACGTAAGAAACATGAAATTAATTAGTATTATAGTATTAGCTAGTAGCATTCAATAATAAATTTATTAAAATTTACTAAAATACTAATATTAACTAATAGCATTCAATAATAAATTTTATAAACAGATAGATTGGGGTTCCTATGAATTATCTGTATCTCTCATAATGCGAATCATGTATGTAACTTAGAAATATGATCTCTTGAAAAATTATCCATGAAAATCCTTCCTTTTTTTTAGGTACATCATTACATTAGGTACATTAGGATATTTCACTAGCTACCAACAAACTTAACATTGAGTATTTGTTAAATATTTTTAATAATTACTATCCATGACTTAAAAGAGGGAATATAAAAGTAGCGAAGATTGGCTCTGAATGGAATTTTTAAAACCTATGCAATTGTCATTTAGAAATAGGATCAATTTTGGCCATTTTTACTCTCTCCTTTACTTTGGAGATAGGTGGAGCATTCTTAATTTTTTGGATGAATTAAACTATACAATACCATAATAATATATGGTTAGTGTTACAAATCTTCGTCATTAGGTCGTTATTTAAGTTTCTTCTCTAAACATCCATTAGTATAAAAAGAAGACATTATTTTGGGACTAACGGATAGAATTCTTCTTCTCTCCCATTCAACTTTCTATCAAAAAAATTTCGATAAATTCATAAGAATTTTTTTAAATAATAGTTATCCATTAAATATAACTTTCTCTACCATCAATAAAATGTTACATAAAAAATTCGACCAATTAAATGATAAAGTATATAGTAATAACAATAATCAACATTGATGAAACTAAGAAATGAAAATTTCTTACGATATATTTTATATCATATTTTTTAAAAAATTAAATATTTTTTCAAAAGGGTTCATACATAAGCATGAAGAGATATAAACAAGTTAAAGAAATTCATTCCGTTTAAAAGGATGAGCTTCCTCTGTTTCATTATAATGTCGTAACGGAATAAATTGCAAGATTGCAATGCTTCGTATATGGAACAAACAGGTAGAATATTAAAAGTACGCATTAAAGAACAGAAACCGTATCAATTGAAACACGACACAACATTCAGTCATTACTGCATACAGACTTAAATTCTCACATGTATGCAATTGGAAGAATATAAATATTTTGATGAAGAAGAGCTTTTACATAAAAAGTTGACGTCTGAAATAATAAAGAAACGAATAAATAGCTTGACCATTGAAAATGACACGGAATATCTTGACTCTATATATAGGATGATTCGTATAAAGTGACTGTGATTTAATTATTAATGAAATTTAAAGATATGTAGAAAAATTAAAGCTGTTGGAGGTTGTGTCTCTTATTTTCATTTTTGTAAAAATGAATTTTTAGAGCAAAAATGAAAATAAGAGGAATAATCTTCAATAGTTTTGATCTTGACAAATGTTATTTAAGATATAATCCTGAACATTCAAGAGGTTTAGCCATCGATCGGACGCCTTGCATAATGCTAATGCCTGCAATATATAACTATAACTTTCGAGCACTATAACTCAAAAAACACTCAATGAAAAATAACTTTATTATATTGTAGTATTTTGGAAAGCTCTCAACATTGACTATTAGATTCTGGAATTAAAAGTAGGATATTCCATTTAAACAAATGAAGTTCTCTATGAAATGTCCCCAACGTGTTCTGTTCATAAAATAATTAGTTCTACTATTTGATGTCCCTCTTTATACTGAAAATGTTGGTATAAACCATTTTTGCGTATGTCTTCAAATTTCACTAATAATTAAATCGATTACTTTATACGAATCACCCTGTATTCTAATTTATTTACAAGGACTTGGTGCTTTCCTCTCTTCATTATCTTTATCAATATTTATATTTTAGCTTTTAATTGTGTCCTTCGTAGGACGAATGATGGAATTACGTTTTACTAAGCGATTCTTGGTATCTATCATGTAAATTTGATCTTTAATTATTGATTATGTATTATAGATGATTTAAGTCATTGAAAAAATTTTCTTAGTTAACTTGGTAATTAAAATGAAAAAACGTTTGGGCATTAGATTTTCTCACATCTATATTTCACAGGACACCGTTACATATCGCAGAATTCATTTCCTCTTTATTGTATTTTTTTAAATTTGTATTTTTGAATGACCAATTTAATTAATTGTATTTATATATCTGAAACGATTTTTTAGCGATTTTGAGAATCCGCAATATAGAATAGAAACGTTTATTAATGCATGATTGAATAAATATATTATACACATATATCTTACGTTTGGCTCTTATAGACATTATTATTCTCCGATTTATAATTTTGAATAACAAATATTGTACTTTATATTTTGCTCTAATTTTAAAAGTTAAATAAATAAGTAATAGTTCATGTTATTATTAATACAAATAAGATTTTATTTGCATAATTGATATTATTTTGTATATTAGTTGTATATTTGTATCGTAGACGAAGACTTGAAATAGATTTTGCTATATTTTCTACTGTAACGGTTGCTACTTCTAATGGTTTAACACAATAATTTTGACTCTCTGTATATAAGTTCTTTGAACTAATCAGCTCCCCCAGAAAAAAATATATTGTATACCCATCTATTTATTTTTCAAAACGAAGTCAATGTTATTTTCATGAAGGCAACTTGGAACAGGAATCGTTTTGTAGATATCATCAATAATGTATCTGCGTAATTTTTGAACGCATTAAACAATAAGATAATTAAGGAAAGTAACAATATAACAGGCACGTGAAAAAATAATGTTTGTTGAGGTTAGACCATGATATTCTTATTACGATCGATGAAACTAGTATGGAGCCACACTTGTAAATATCCAAAATATGGAATTCAAAAGCTAAATGTTATTTGGGTTAAAATTTTTAAGAAAATTTATATTTAAAAAATGTGTTATTTAATTTTATTTTATTTAAGTCTCTTGTTGCAAGCTTCTGCTTTGAAAAGCCAGACCTTTCCAATCTATAATATTACTGAATGAACGATTCAATTCTAGAAATCATGATACTTTTCATTAAACGATTTTGCAGTATGTAAAAGCAATATTAGAGTTCAGTAAATAATATTAGAGTTTAGGAAATAACTCAGTTTTATAACTCAACAAAGTCTGACACCAAACTAGAAAATCATTTTGATGAACAAACGATTCAATTACATCGCAACTGTTTGTCAAAATTACAAATTTACGAAAAATGATACAGCATTGCTTGAAGATGCAATTTTTACAATTCCGAATTTAAGACCTCTATGTACATGCAATTTATTCTCATTTTTTAACACTTCTTGCATTGTGTCCTGTTTAAATGAAAAATCATTTTTTTATTTAAGACATGTAAAAAGTTTTCTTCGGTCAATAATATTTCAAAAATGTTAAGATAAGTACACCATGGATCTCCTAAGTTAATTAATTCATAACAATTATATTTTTAAGCTGAAAAACAAATTGTACAATGCTTTCGAAAATCTTTTTTACTTTCAGGATATTAGTTTTGAAAAAAAAATATTTATTTTGTGAAAACTAGAAAATTTATTATTAGTTTTTAAAAATTTATTATTAGTTTATTTTTTACGATTAGAGGAATACATTAGAATGGATGGACCACCGGTTCCATCCATTCCAATGTATTCGAATGATTCCTCCATCATTGGAACATCTGAAAATCGAACATTAAACAATTAACCTCAAAATAGAAAAGGTTTACTGAAAATGTGATGTTTATTAAAGTCATTCTTGAAAGAATTCTTATATTTACCTATACAAATCTTAAAATTTATACATTAAACACTACATGTTACATAAAATAATCGAAAAAATTATAAAATAAAATGAACATATAGATATCAAATACTCAATTGATCAATCGATCAGTTGTCTAGCACATAAAATTTTCTACATAAAATAATATAAATTTTTTAAAAACTTTATAGAGTAGAATAAACTTTATAGAGTATCTTTCTTTTTTGCCTAATCACCTACTGTGTTATAAGATTGGTACCGTACAATACAGTTTAGTGGATCGAGTAATTCTATTCTAAGTTTTTACATTCTAAGTTTAGTTCTTAGAAATGTGCATTCATATTTTTTTAAAAACGGATATTTGTTAGATTTAATATTTAAACTGTTCAATACAAAAATAAAAAAGTTGTTTTCAACAAAAATTCCACGCAAGAAAGATGACAACAACGTTTCTGCTAATAATAAAATAATTTCTAATAAGAAAAAGTTTTTTGTACTTCCATTTATCCGCAGAGTCACACAGTCAGCCACATGCATGATTATTAAATTAGTATATAGTATAGGTTACAGATATATTAACAAATTGAACAAATTTATAAAAACGCATAAAGACAAAAAATTTCTGAGAATAATAATGTAATTTGTAAGAGCCAATGTAATAATTGTGACATTTCTTGTGGGATAGAAGAGGAAACTCATTACCAGAATAAATGAGCACATTAAAAATATAAGCTTGAATCATTTAGGTATTCGGTTATAACAGAACATATATTACAATACAATCATAATTTTGATTGGAAGAATGTCAAAATAATGGATGCGGAATCAAATTATAATAAAAGACTCATTTCGGAAATACTACATATTAAAGAACAATTAAATAATATAAAAAAAAGATATCGAATCTCTAGATGACA